>NC_139587.1:1409178-1424178 GCF_946808225.1 Silurus aristotelis | reverse complement strand
ATATGAGAAATTCCCAGCTGGGACTTAGGTTGGAATTGTGTGCTGTGGGTGGAGGTGCTAAGCATGCAGCTCTCTGCTGTCCCACCACCTGAGTTCCTCCCCAGTTGAGCTAATTAGACCATGCACATTTTTCACGCAGCTCAGCTTAAAATGCTCCACACGGCCTAAAAATAAGCATCTCCACCATCTTGGATTTGACAGCCATAATCAGCAGCACTGCCTCCACATCCTAGAACAGGTTTTTTTTTTTGCTGTCACAGCAGATGTTCTCTGGCCTTCATTCTCTTTGTATTTACACGTAAACCCACTCAGTGAAGTTTCTCAGAAGTTTGTGTGTGCTGAAGCTGCAGGAACGTGTCAGGGTTCTGCTGCTCAAAACTCAGAGCAGCTCTGAGAGCCATGCAGGAACGGAGAGACCTTCTGTGTCCTCCATGCAGCCTCTGGAGAGTTCAGCGGCCATGCAGAAGCTCACGCGCTGAAGGGAAACAAGGATGTGGAAATGTTGAATTCAGAAAACTTCCAGTTCCATAAGAGCAAGAAGAGCCTTATTTTACTGAGAAGAGACACACGACCATGAACCGTCTTCTGTTCTGTCCTTTTAATGTGTGCTGATGTTCTTTGAATAGACTGAGAAGAGTGAGGAAGATCTGCTGCAGCACTGAGGACTTTAAAGCAGGGGCATGAAACAAATCTCTTTCTATCTGTTGCTCTTTTTTCTCTGCCTGTCCAAATCTCTGTCTATTTCTCTCTCTGTCTCTTCATTTCTCTCTTTCTTTCAGACTGTCACTATGTCTGTCTCCATGTCTCTTCCTCTTTCCTCTGTCTCTATCTGTCTCACTGTCTCATTATTTGTCTCTTTCTTTCTCTCTATTTTGCCTGTCCCCCTTGCATTCCCTGTCTCTGTCTTTCTCCCTGTCTCTCTGTAAGTTCATTAGGTGGGAGTCTAGTGATTAAAGCATTGGATTTTGAATCTAAAGGTCATGAGTTCAAATCCAAGCTACACCAATATGCCACTCTTGGGCCCCTGAGGAAGGCCCTTAATCCTATAGTTTCTTACTTGTTTGAAAGAGATAAGTGGCTCTGGATAGGGGTTCTGCCAAATGCTGTAAATGTATTTCTTCCTTTATCTCAGCTTGTCTCCATGTCTCTTCTCCTGTCTCCATGTCTCTTTTTCTGTCTTCATGTCTCTTCTCCTGTCTCCATGTCTTTTCTTTTGTCTCTTAATGTCTCTTCTTCTGTCTCCATGTCTCTTCTCCTGTCTCCATGTCTCCATTTCTGTCTCTTAATGTCTCTTCTCCTGTCTCCATGTCTCTTTTTCTGTCTCCATGTCTCTTCTCCTGTCTCCATGTCTTTTCTTTTGTCGCTTAATGTCTCTTTTTCTGTCTCCATGTCTCTTCTTCTGTCTCCATGTCTTTTCTCCTGTCTCCATGTCTTTTCTTCTGTCTCGTAATGTCTCTTCTTCTGTCTCCCTGTCTCTTCTTCTGTCTTGTTCTTGTTCCTGAATGTGATCTAAAACTCTAAATGGCATGATCTGAGCTCGTTCCTCGCTCTTTATCCCACTGAACATAATTTACTGCTTCGTTCTGCCAATTCCAACTCGCTTCTACTTTTTCATTTAACTTTACACTTTCCACACCTTCTTGTGAGCTTCTCTTTGGTATTTCTCAAAGTCAGAGCCCAAGTTCGAGGTATTTGACAATCCGATGTGACGGGAAAAAAGAAATCGGAATTTGATTCAGAATCTTTTTAAATGCAAATTGTAAGTCGGAGATGAATAACCAGGCAATACAAAAGGGACAATATGTACTGTATGTTAATAACAAGATTATTCAGAGGGAAGGAATATTAATCTCTCTTTCCTTCTTTCCTTTTCTTTCTTTCTTTCTTTCTTTCTCTGCATTTATCAGCACCCAGGATTTTTTTTCATATCTTCAATTAATATTAAATTTTCATTTAAAATAAATCATGGAAATGAATCCTGGCAGAGTTCGTCTCCAGGCACCGTGAGAATACGCCTGACCTCTTTTCCAGCACACAATGAAACAGCGCTGATTCCGTTCCTGACGTTTACTGCTTCACCTGTAAAGAACAAGGAGAACATGTAGTGGGAGAGGGTGTAGAAGTGCAGGACGGGTCTTAGCTCAGGCTCCGGTTCCACCAGGTCCCAGGTCTTGGTCTAAATTTCAGGTCTGAGCATAGTGCTGTGGTCTTTCTGTATCATCTTTATATACGTATAATTCTCAGATCATCTAAACATCTCAGAACAGCTAAACATTATCTGAGAACTGTAATGCAGCTTGAAACCTCAATCAACCACACAACATGCTAGCTATACTAACTGTGGTAGCACAATAGGCTTGATTAAGAGTTTGAGAAGCTGCTGAGATCCTGCTGGGATTGTCTACACAGAATGGTGAATGATACATATATGGGTGGAAAAGCCTTATTTTAAAGCCTTATTGGCCAGAGCTTCTATGAAATCTGTAGTAACACATAAAATCACTTTTTACCTCCATGGTGAGCAGAAAAGATGAAAACATCAAGCATTCAGGTGGTGAGCTACAAAAGCAGAAGCCCTCATCAGATTTATTACAGGAGAGGATTTATATGTGGTTGTTGAATCAGCAGAGAGGAATTGGATGTGGTCTTCAGCTCATCCACCTCAAAGTGTGATGTGTGGTGTGTTCTGAGATGCTTTTCTGCTTACCCTGGTTGCAAAAAGTGACTATAGTCTTCCAGCCTCCACTGGGGATTTCGCTCATCAACAAGGTGCTCAGGAAATACTTGGTGTGTGTGTGTGTGTGTGTGTGTGTGTGTGTGTGTGTGTGTGTGTGTGTGTGTGTGTGTGTGTGTGTGTGTGTGTGTGTGTGTGTGTGTTTTGTACATGTGTGCTTTGTACCATTCTGTGTTATTTCCAGAAACCCTTCGATGTGAAAACCCAAGCAGAAGATGATCAGGTTCTGAAATTCTCCAACCTGCACAGCTGGCTCTAACAGTCATGCCAGGGTTTAAGTTATTGTGAATTTGGATGTGAACATCAGCTGGAGGTCTTGACCTGGATCTCTGGGATTGTTTGCATTGTGCTGCTACCTGATTGGCTGATTAATTTATAAAGACTGTCTGAATATGCTGTTGTTCCTATCAAAGTGGAGGAGTAGTGTATGTGGTGGGAAGTGGTCGCTTAGTGTTTAAGCCGTTGGATCATAAGTTTGAGAGATTAAATCCCATTCTCACCAAGCACCCACCCCTGGGCCCCTGAGCAAGGCCCTTAACCACTTTGCTTCTCAGTCATATGAAAGAGACAAGTGTAAGTCGCTCTGGATAAGGACGTCTGCTAAATGCAATTTTCTTTCAAAAACAAATAAATAAAAAAAAAACGATTATTGGATACTTTCTGAAATAAAATGAAGAAAAGCGTGCAGGGTGTAAACATCTATTACACTCGGCGTGGACTGTAAAGAGACGAGCGACGTGCCTCTGTCATTATCGCTGTAACGCAGTGAAAACTCTGAACATCGGAATTAATGTGACCCAATGAACAGAGTGGATTTTAGATGCTTATCCTGAAATATTTCTATATCTTCAGCGTCTTCGGTGCCATTAGAGTCTAATCAAAAGTATGATTGCGTTCATTTTCGCAAATCTTCTCATTTCAAAATGCATAATGAAACTAATGATGTGAACAGCAGATGGTCTCTCTCTCTCTCTCTCTCTCTTTCTCTCTCTCTCTCTCTCTCTCTCTCTCTCTCTCTCTCTCTCTCTCTCTCTCTCTATCTATCTATCTATCTATCTATCTATCTATCTATCTATCTATCTATCTATCTATCTATCTATCTATCTATCTATTTTTCTCTCTATCTTTTTCCATCACTCTCTCTCTTTTTCTGCCTTCTTCATTTTTCTCTCTCGTGCTCCATATGCTTGTCCATTCTGGAAAAGAAAAAGCTTTCAAATCAAATCTCTGCTGAGATCTGGATTCCGATTGGTCGGAAGTTCGAACGTGTTTAAATATATCAAATGGTTGCTATAGTAACAGTTCATTCATGTAGGGTCATGCATCAGATGCTCAATTAATAATAAAAAACAAACAGATCAAAGAATGTTTGGTCTGGTAATGTTTTCTGTAAGGAGGTGTTCATGTAATATTTATGGAAGGATTCTC
Organism: Silurus aristotelis; assembly: GCF_946808225.1. Taxonomy (NCBI): domain Eukaryota; kingdom Metazoa; phylum Chordata; class Actinopteri; order Siluriformes; family Siluridae; genus Silurus; species Silurus aristotelis. The sequence goes on along the minus strand of NC_139587.1, from coordinate 1,420,016 downwards.
CAGTCTCTGTCAGAGGTCAATCTGTAACGTGAGGTCAGAGATTTGAAGATCACTGTGATCACTCTGATGATGACGAGGATGATGATGCAACAGGAAATATCTTCCCCAACATTGCAACATGAATGTATGAAAAGTTGCAGATGTTCCATAGTATCAGAAACTTAATTACAGAACCTCCATCAGAACCTCCATCACACCGTACTGTTGATTATTTCCCCGTACCAGCTCGAAACAGAGTGCTCCACTCATCACTCGAGTGTTTCTGATTGCACCTGAATTAGAAATGTAATGAACATGCTTGGTGAAGAGCACCTCAGCTTCGTTTAGCATTCATAAAGAGCGACGCTGATGAGCTCCTCGTCCCGCTAATGCGATTGTTCACGCGTGTTCACTTCTGCTCTGTGTTTTCTGTCTGAGGCTCTCTGACTCATCGTATCCACGTGCCAGGGTTTACGAGTGAAACCTCCACACGTTTTCCATCCTGCACTTAAGCAGAAGCAAGTAACCAGTCATTTCTCAGATGTTGCTTTCCATCTTAATAAACAGATAAGATGGTCCTCACGGTACCACACCTTGTTTGAGACTAGTCTCCCTTCCATGACGTCCTTTCTTTTATCTGTTTCCCTGGAGATCTAAGCAATTTGATTTGATTTTGGTTTTCAGTGTCAGGCTTTTGGTGCTTGAGGTTCCATTATTTTCAAAATGGCTCACAGATGAAAGCTTGATGTCACAATCAGGGCAGAGTAAACACTACTCAGACTCAGCAAGAGGGAATGTATAGAAGAGTGTAGGCACCTTGAATTTACTTGTTTCTTTGCAGGAGCTTTTTGTTTGCATCCATCATTAGGATTGAAAAAATTCCTTATTTTCAGGTCTGACTTTACGGACACACTTGTGGCTGATGAACACAAATCATTACAAACCAAACCACACTTACTGTATGACCAGGAGTCTGCAAACTTATAGCAATCTCATTTTTCTCCTAACACAATGATATTTCTAGGATGAAGAGTGACTGGTTAAATGATTTTTGGAGAAATATGACCAGATGAATCGCATTTTGGAATAAATCTGAACAAGGTCAAGGTCATAGCAAGGTGAAAAAACAGTCCGTCATGTCTGAAGAATTTGTTAAGGCTACTTCTTGCAGGAAAGAAACTTATAACACGTAGGACGAGACGTGTTGTTCGGGAGTAGACATCATTGTTGATGTAGCAGGAGTTGAGTTTGAGTTGCCTGGTTTTCTTTGACAGCTTGTAGATGAACACAAGTTTTATTTTATTTATTTAGTCAACTTTCACTCTGGCTACAATCCTTCTTCCTCTCTCTCTCTCTCTCTCTCTCTCTCTCTCTCTCTCTCTCTCTCTCGTTACAGATCTACTTTGGAATACAGTGTTTCAGATAATATAGATAGAAGAACACCATGCTGTTGAATGATGGTTCTGATTATAAAATCTATAACAGTCTCTCACTTCAGAGTAAATCATCTTCAATTACATTTCCAAAGTTCCTGTGAGAACCGGAAGCAGCCGTGTATCACCAATATTGCTTCACCACGTGACCAGTCACATGACCTGAACCTCAGCGCCAGGTCAGATGATCACTAAAACATCACACCTGCTCCCATCCACACACTCATTCGCTTTAAATAAACCAGAATTTCATTTTCAAGGTGCAAAGTCTCTCTCGCTCTGCACTAAAGATGATTCCAAGCCTTATCTTTATTCATTCCTCCGCGATCCACATCCAAGATGTTGCATTTGCATCAAACACGTTTCTGAAAACCTTCCTGTGGGACGTGGATCTGAAAAAGGTCTGCATTTTATACAACTTTGTTTCAGTTTCAAATAGAGAAGAAAAACAAAACGGCTCTGTGACGGAGCGTTTGGTTACGAGGAATTACAGCGGTGAATTTTATTTCTATAATGTAATCAGGGTTATATTCTGTTGATTGATTCTGGACAAGCAGAACTTTAATTTAATTAAAAAAGAATTGATGTACACCAGATTTTCATTCAGGAAAATATCCCAAACTTTTTCCCCACTGCCGGTCCGGACTCTCTGGGCCTAATGGTGCTAAGCAACACAATCCAGTAAAAGCCAGAAGTGTGCTCTAAATCATATAAACATCTCTCTCTCTCTCTCTCTCTCTCTCTCTCTCTCTCTCTCTCTCTCTCTCTCTCTCTCTCTCTCTCTCTCTCTCTCTCTCTCTTTCTTTCTTAAACAAAGTAAAGGATCTGATTACAGAATAAGTAGAAAAGTGACTCAAACCCAAACACCTAGTGCCCTCGTGCAATACCCTCCATGAAAAAGGTCAATATCTTAGGAAGTGGAAGCAAAGTTCAAATCCCAGCACCACCAAGCTGCCACTGCTGGGCCCTTGATCAAGGCCCTTAACCCTCAACTGCTCAGTTGTTCGCACTGAATAAGGGCTTCTGCCATAAATGTAAAATATCTTGCTCTTGAATGAACCCTGAGCTGCTCAGGTGTATGTGAAAGTAAAATGCTCCACATCATCACAATATTCCTATAACTGAAGCTTCTTTACTGCATGTAATACACAAACGATGAAAAGAAAGCATGTGTGAGATTTCACCCTCCTCGCTTGGTAGGTGTTGTGTGATAGAAGAGCGCTTGGCAGATGGGTGGGAACTGGGAATGAGCAAAGATAAAAAAAAAATAAAACCTTCTGTTCTACCAGCTCTGTCCTGATTCCCTCACAATCCTCAAAGGTTAAGATGACATCCTGTCAGGTCCCAACCTCCACAACCTGGTTTGCTTGTTTACACATACACACACACACACACACACACACACACACACACACACACACACACACACACACACACACACACACACAGGCATGCACACGTACGGCTGACTAATCTCTGTCTGTAGAAAAATACAATACAGGATCTTGCTTTGTAAAGGTATTTCTCAAGGAAGCCATAAATTCCTGGTGCCTTCACCACTGGGATGAAAAACAGAAAAATGTGTATGAGTCTGAGAAACACAACAACTGCGTTCCTTTAGAGATGATTTAGGAAACAAGAGGGAACCAGTGCTGGCAGAACACAGTAAACTAATGCCGCATTGTTGTTTCTCCCATCTGGTCATCCATGTGTGTGTGTGTGTGTGTGTGTGTGTGTGTGTGTGTGTGTGTGTGTGTGTGTGTGTGTGTGTGTGTGTGTGTGTGTGTGTGTGATTTGGCCATGGAGATTTTACTCTGAACAAGAAAAAAACCACCACTATTTTAGTCCTTGGCTATGACTACATTGCACTACAGGAGTACCTCAGTGCTGAGACGCAGATATTTCCTCCTGGCTCTCTTTTAGATTATGCTTAATTAAGACGTATTGGAATAAAAAAAGCTGTGCTGAAAAAGAAAAATAAACAATGGTGGTGCAAAATGAAGAATAAAGTCTAATGTTGATTATTTTTTCCCCCCATAAAAAGCATGAAACTGAGTCTTCTATTCCCTTGAACAAGATATTTAACACTTAATTGCGTGGATGTAAGTCGTTCTGGTTAAGAGCGTCTATAAAATGGCATAAACGTAAATAAAATTACCAATAAATACTATATTTTAAATTATTATCCATTTACTGTTACATTTTATACCGTGGACTGTCCGAGTCTGTTCCCTTGCATTTGATGAGGTTTTCCAGGCTTTTTTAATTTCTCTTTCTTGATCTTGATAAGAAATCATCTTTATTTTATTTTAATTTATTTTTATTTGTAAAGCACTTTTAACAATGAACATTGTCCCAAAGCGGCTTTTCAAAGATACAGTTAGAATGTAGATGTTTAGTCCTAAGTTTGTTTCTTTCAAAATATATGTGAACTAGTGAAGACTGTGGTGCAGAGAGAAACTTCCTGAGATGGCATGAGGAAGAAAAGAGGAGAGAACCAGACTCAAAAAAGAACCTCATCTTCAACAAATTCAGTTTAGTTCCATCATTGTTGTGGCGCTGTTCAGTGATAGGTGCTGAAACGCAAAACTGTTCATTCTAACTGTGGGCCTGAAACAACTTCTCGGGCTAAATGTTGAAGGATTTAAGGGTAAAGTGAATAAACCTATAACCAATCAGATCCAGAATTTCATGGCGTTTTCAGAGATGTCATACGAGCTGCTTTTTTTTTTTTCTTCTTACAGTAATCAGGATCAAGTTTTCTTTCCAAAGTTATGAGTGCAGGATTGTATTGCATCTCAGTTAGAACCCATAATAATAAATTTGTGTGTGTGTGTGTGTGTGTGTGTGTGTGTGTGTGTGTGTGTGTGTGTGTGTGTGTGTGTGTGTGTATGTGCATCCTCCTCCTCCTCCTCCTCCAGGCTTATGACCTTGAGAAAGGAGGTTGAGCTTCACTTTCAATGCCAGGTTATTCTATACCTGCACCAAATCGATAGAGCATCCATGGTTTCAAAGCTTGTGGCATCAACTTCAACTCTGAGAATGTTACATAGAGCTGCGAATGAGTTATACTGTTCATCAGGAGAGGAAAGAAAACACATTTACAGATGCCTGTAACAAGCGATGCCTAAACTTTCAAGAATGTTCTGTTGATTCATAACTAGCTGCTTCTTTTTATACAGCAGAAGCGTGGAACCATTCAAGATTGTACTACTCTGGCATAAATTGTATAGAAGCCCAGTGATATTGATTTAAAAGCAGTGCACTAATTCCCTTATAATTCTGTATTATATAAATATAAATCAGCTATTATTCAGTAATATAAAGAGATAATGCATCATTTCTCTTTAATTCAAAGTTAAAATAAAAACCTGAAGCATCTTAACTAGAAATGATGAAATACTGAGGAACACAGAGTGAAAAATACAGTGAAAAGGAAAAGTTCATCACAACAAAACTGATGTTTGCTTAAAAATGCAATGCAGATAGATAGATAGATAGATAGACAGACAGACAGACAGACAGACAGACAGACAGACAGACAGACAGACAGACAGACAGACAGACAGACAGACAGATAGATAGATAGATAGATAGATAGATAGATAGATAGATAGATAGATAGATAGATAGATAGATAGATAGATAGATAGATAGATAGATAGATAGATAGATAGATAGATAGATAGATAGATAGTTTACATTCTAGATCACTACCAAAAGACTAAGTACTAGTCAGAGGGATTTGTTTGTTTTTGTTTGTTTACTGAAGTTTATAATGAAGAGCAGAAAACAAAACAAAATAAATCCAAACTATTTTCTTTTTCTTGCAGAGCCTCTGTTTAACTCATAGCAATATTCATTTGGACAAAGGTTAAAAGTCACATTACTTTGCTATTGTATTTAGATTAGCTTGTTTATCCTGTGTGTGTGTGTGTGTGTGTGTGTGTGTGTGTGTGTGTGTGTGTGTGTGTGTGTGTGTGTGTGTGTGTGTGTGTGTGTGTGTGTGTTATTAAGCTGTGCCACCCATGCTCAGCGTAACCTTAAATAACTGGAGGCAGATGCTGGGAGAACAATTGGCGAGCGAGCCACAATGCAGGCAAAGGAGCTCGCTTAAAAGCCTCAATAAGAAACAGGCAGTTTTGTCTCCAAGACAAAAAGAGGCTAACGGCTATTTGTTCTAGCGGAACAGAAGAACAATTGTGGAAAAACCATAGCATGACATTGGGAGAACAAAAAAAACGCAAATACTGCATGAGGGAGATAAGGCTGCATCGTGGACGGAAAAAAAAGGTGTAAAAAATGTATTCTTCATCATGAAGAAGTCGCTAAAACAGATTTCCAGTTGAGAATGAAGAAAAAAATGGCACATCATTTTTTTCCTCATGAATGGAAAAGATTTTATGTATTATACTGAAAACCTTGAGGCAAAGAAGCATTATAAAATAGCACATGCTGGATGTTTCATAAGTATTCACCTCCATGAACTTTTTCACTTCTGGTACTGATGTAGCCTTAAACTTAATATATAGTGTGTCTCGATCAGATCTCCACCAGGTGAACCTCCATACACACTGGGATGGTGGTAAGGACCCTGTTTTTACTGGCATTCATTAACATCAGGCAGGATGAACTATAAACTAAAATCTGTGGATATCTAAACATAAGATTTGTGCTGCTTTCTGAACATTTCATTCCACATTTGCTGTTAGAATAACCTCCACTCTTCTGGGAAGATGTTCCACTAAATTTTGTGGAGATTTCGGATGATTCATTCAGCCACAAGTGTGTTAGTAAAGTCAGGTAGTGATTTAGGTGAGAAAGTGAGGAGTCCTGGAGTGCAGTCAGCATTCACATTCATCCCAAAAGTGTTCAATAGTGTTGGAGCTTTATAGCAGGAGCTCTTCCACTCCAACTTTTTCAAATCAGATCTTCATGGAGCTGGCTTTGTGAAATATCATGCTGGAACAGGTTTGGGTCTTCTAGTTCAAATGAAGGGAAGATGTTATACTCCTGCATCCAAGATGTCGTACACAAAAGACAACCTGACTGAACTGCTTAAAACTCATTTAAGCAGTTTAAGTACAGTTTAAATTAGTTGCTCATCTTTTGCAACTAATTAAAGTGATCACATGATCACGTGTCACATGACGTTGCAAGTTCCTGGAAGTTCTCAGCATCATCTGGTGCATCGTCTAGAATTCCTGAAGCTGACTATTTGAGGCAAGTTCTCAAAGGGATCTGAAGGCAAATTAGCAAAAAAAATTCAAAGTAAAACATATACAGATGCAGTGTTTAAACTTGCACAATCACACATACACACACACACACACACACACACACACACACACACACACACACACACACACACACACACACACACACACACACAAAAGTGTATTATGTGCAATGTACAACAGCTTAGCAAACTTGATTAAAAAGGGGTCTCTTTTCCCCCAAACACGTGTGTGTGAGTGTGTGTGTGTGTGTGTGAGTGTGTGTGTGTGTGTGTGTGTGTGTGTGTGTGTGTGTGTGTGTGTGTGTGTGTGTGTGTGTGTGTGAGTGTGTGTGTGTGTGAGTGTGTATGTGTGTGTGTGTGTGTGTGTGTGTGTGTGTGTGTGTGTGTGTGTGTGCAAATCATGTTTTAATCATTGTTTCAGAATCTAAATAAAAAAACAACTAATTCTAATATAATTAACAGCAGATACAATAATTTTAGGTGATGTGATGATTTTTATTTTATTTCTTTCCAAATAAAATAAATAATAAAAAGTGAGAAACAAAGCAAATCAGAAAAAAAACAATTTGTTCTCCTGAAATTCTGCTGATAACGCCATAAATTCCAGGGGTCGAGGCCGGCTAGCATTCCTGCTCCATTCACGTTTAGCTTTGGAACCTGTAAAGCGTTTATAGATCGCCCTCTGCAAACATACGGGAGATTATGTCTCCGAAAAAGTGCATCACAGAGTCAATATAAGCTGAGTTCAGTGTAAAATAGTCCTTGAAGGAAAGAAAAAAAAAGTGTTTTACTTCGGCACAATCTTACTGTAAAATCTCAGATAGTCCTGGAACAACTGCTACACGTTTCCCTGTGAAGCATCATGAAGAGAGAGAAGCTGTCAGAACAAGTCCGGGACAGAACATGATAATTGGGTTATACACTAAATCAGGGATCTTTTGGTACCGGGATGAGAAAGAAAAAGAGGACGAATAAAAACGTTGCCATTCTATTTACTTTTACATATATAAATATATATGAATTGGACCATCGGAAAGACAATGATGGAATAAAAAATAAAAAATGTAGAAAGGATTAATCAGATATTAATCTGATCAGATTTATGGCATAATGATGGGGTTCACTCCATGACATATTTCTTGTACATGTAACCCCATGATACTGGATGAATCAGTGGTGGACATTCAGGAAGTAAATATAATTTGATGCTGTACTTAAGTAGCTTTTTTACATTTCTGTACTTTACTAAAGACTCGAACACGCCACAACACCTTATTTATGTCGTTGTTTAGTAGAAAAGAAGGTTTTTGGTTCATAATTTTTTTTTTTCATTCAGTGTTTGACACTGAACGAATGTCTTTTCACATAAACTGAGTTGATTAGACAAAAAAGTCTTGTGATAGAAATGATAAAAAGAACATAATAGCTGTAATAAATCCAATTACTTTGGATACTTTTACTGCAGTAATATTTTACTGAGTTTCCCATTGCTTTAACTCAACTACATGGTTTGTGTACTTCATGCTCTAATGATGGAGACGCCTCATAAAGATGATTCTGATTCTAAAAACCCTGAATCAGAATCAGATCATTTCAATTCCAGCTTTTATCACACATTGAACCAAATCCAGAAAATTCAAGGGGGGTAAATACTTATGCACAAATTCAATACTATTCTCCGATGCTTTGCTTTTGGATTTGCAGAAAGTAAACTTTTAGACCTCATTGTAAACATCCAAACATCCAATTAGTAAAACGTATGACGCTACTGTCCCCTGTGATTCGACCTTATTTCACTGCCGCTGGAGACTTTTTGCTGATTGCTGATTGAAAAGCCCGAGGTAAGCAGGTTTTCTCCTTCTGCTTTGGCTTTCAGACGTCTGATTCAGCTCAGGAAGGATTATCTCAGACCCATAAGCAGGTGCTGTACATATGGGGAGAATAAAATAACAATGGCTGGACAGTAAGTAAGCACAGTGTACAGGACATGGCCAAGGACTCGGGATTAATCCGGCCCTGCATGAGCTCCTCTGCCTGACTGCTGCAGCTCGTGTGCTAATGAGATAATTATCCTCGCGTGTGCTTAATTTCCTTTTTACAAGAAGTCGTATATAAATGTGTGGGTTGGATTTTTTTTTTTCTCCACGAATGTGAGGAGCTGTTAGTGACACATCAGGTCTTATGTAATCATCTTTAATGTGTGGAAACGTTTGGAAACAATCGCACACAACACGAGGCTTATTGGGTTCCAAATGCAGTTTTGCTTGAATTGGCTCGACTTTAATCCGATCGCAACCTGAAGTTACAATAATAGTTGAACTTGAACTGCTTTGGATTTGGGATTTTGATCAACAGTCAATTCATTATTGATTCGGTTAAAGAACGATTCGTCTTCATTAAACACTTTATCCTGTTCAGTGAATCCAGAGTCCGTCCTCAGGAAGATCGAATAAATAGCTAGGAATAGATACGGTCCTTACCACTGAACCTTTGACTTCTAAAAGATCTGACACTGAAGACTCATTTCATGAATATTAAATACACTGCTTGTGGGAAACCTGTAGGAAACCTTTACAGATAGGAAAAGAATGTCCAAAGAATTCTTAATTCTGATTGGTCAAAAAGTCTAAATAAAATAATAGTAGAATTCTCCATTCTGATTGGTTACAAGGTTTTAATACAAGACAGATTTACATTTTTTAATCTAATTGGTCCCAATGTCTCAATTAAAAGGATTAAATTTTTTTGTTTATGATTGGTTATCATAAACTTTAGAAGGCTTTAGGAAAAAAAAAAAGTGGATTCTCTATTCTGATTGGTCACAAGTTCTAAATACGGAGAAATGTAAAATTCTTGATTCTGATTGGTTAGAAAGCCTTAGTACAAAGAATTTAGAATGCTGGATTCTGATTGGTCACATTGTCTTAATTCAAGAACCTTAGTATTTTTATTCTGATTGGTCACAAGGACTCAATACAAAAAAAAACTTGATTCTGATTGTTTATAAGGTCTTAATGTTTCAATTGAAAATAAACAGCTCTAGAAAACCTGGAGGAAACCCTTATGGCTATGAGAAGAACATCCAAAAGTCAGAATTCAGTCAGGAACCTCTGATCTTTGATTGTCATGTGTATTAGCATAGATTTTTAGAAGGTGAAACGTCAATTAACATCCACTGCTTCTCAGTTGAACCACAGGGTCCATGAAGCCCACTAGGTTCCAGTATGGTGTCTTTTGTAACCAGTGAGAGACAGATGTTAAACCAGGTGTTTCATGTATTCTTTGATGGGCGGTGATCAAGTCTCCTATTTATATTTATTTATATTACATATAAATGTTATAAATATTGGACTACTTTTGGAAATGTATTATGGAACTCAAATCTACTTTCAGGTTGTTCCTCAAAAAGCAATCCCATGCAGGTATATTGGATATTAATTTATAAATGTGATGTTACATCACGAGAAGTTATAATGAGATTAATAGTTTGTTTGGGGAGGTCTTTATGTTCCATGCATGAAAAAAAGATGCGTAAATGGTATCATGGTAACAAGAATGCTCAAGGTATAAAATGGAGAGTGATGATGGCCGGGTGCAGAAGAAAAGCCATCCAATCTAATTTAATCCAATCCAATCCAATCCAATCAGGGTCTTTCAATCAAACAGTTCACTGCCTTAAACCATTGGACTGATTGATATTGTCATATAAATCCAAAATTGGGACGAAAAACACAATTTCATACCATTACAAAGCCATCAGGAACTAACAGAAACCACTAACGGTCTCCATAATTGTATTTTTCAGCAGGACTGACACTTCCTGACAGCTGCCACTGCTCATAAATGTCCATGCATTTCTTTTCTCTACCCTTTTTTTGTTAGTCGCTGCACATCACTGTGGAATTTCAGTCCTTAAATCAATAAAACATTTGCTCTCATTTCATGCACCATCACACACACACACACACACACACACACACACACACACACACACACACACACACACACAGAGAAAAATATGTATAAAAGAAAAAAAGATGTTCATAAGGTTGAGTCGTGCAGGATTTGTGCATGGGTTTAAATAAAGTATAAATACTGTGTCTGCAGCGTGTAGAAGTTCTCAAGATGAAGTCTTAATATATTGTAGAATTCTTATTTCTGATTGGTTACAAATCCTTAATAATGTA
>NC_139587.1:1384178-1406678 GCF_946808225.1 Silurus aristotelis | reverse complement strand
TGTCCACAAACATTTAACATATAGTGAATAATTCAAATAAACGTATTACATTTATTTATTAAAATATACTAATTTCTAAATTAAAGACGATCCAGGGTTTGATTGTAATTCAAGTTATTAGAATGTGATCATTAAAATAAAACTTATTTAAGGTAAATGTTATTTATTTACTTAATTATAGTATTTAAATAACGATTTATTAAATTAAATTAAATTAATAAGTATTACAATGTGATTATAATCCCAGCGATGAGCTCCACGTAAACCGACCCCTGAGTGCTAAAAATAAATAAATAGATAAATAAAAAAACTATTTCGAAAAATTGCATCACTCTGCAGACAAAATAAATGTATTTATTTATTTATTTATTTATTTATTTATTTATTTATTTATTTATTTATTTATTTATAACAAAATAAATCAAGGATAAACTTTACAATCTGAATTTAAGAATTGTTTCAACATTCTTTAAACATAATAAACAAATAAATAAAACAATTATAATTATTAATATTATTTTTCTTCTTCTTCTTCTTCTTCCTCTTATTATTATTATTATTTTTTTTTTTTTTTTTATTTTTTTTTTTTATCATTATGGCATTCCCTGTCATTACGCAAATGTTAAAAAAACATTTTTAAAAAATGTAAAAATAATTATTTATTTATTTATTCATCTTTATTATTTTTTTATTAGAGCGACAGAAAAAATAAAAGGAAAAAAAAATCCTAATTGTTCAATTAAATCCTAATTTGGACTGAACAGTGCTTCATCCTCCTCCAGCAGGTCCGACAGAATGTGAACAGAACTGCAGTGGGAAAAAATTTCCAAGCCGAATTACATAGTGTAAGAAAGTGGTGCGATTTCGGGAGATGATCCTGCATTACAGGTGCGCTGGATCGTGAACTCAGCACTCATTAAAAGTGGGAAAGAGAAGCAGTAAAGTTGGGAATGATTCATGAGGAATCTGTCGGCGTTCCTCCTCCTCCCGCTGCAGTGATTTATTGCCTCTTTAAAAGCCCATATCTGGTGAAGCCACATCGAGACTCGGCCTCATCCTGTGCCTGACAGATTGCGTCCGTGATGATGACGGTGCTCTTAGACGCACGTGACGGTGCGCCGCTCTCCCAAAAAAACGCCAACTACACTGTTTCCTTATCGCAACGCTGCAGCAAACGCGAGGCGTCGACCGCTGTGTAAATTGCATAAAGCTCAGCGGAGGGCCTCCTGCCGTCTCCACGACCTGTTTAGAAACTCGCTGTGAAACGCTCCTCATTGCTACCGAATCCGTTCCACTTATGCAAATACTCTGGGTGTGATTAGCACGCTAGTAATGCCTGGCTTAGCATAACTGGGTAGAGTGGGAAATAAAGGGAGCGGTGTGTATAAAGAAATGAAACCAAATCCATGCTGAAGGTCGATGCTTTTGTCCCTCAGCACAGGAGGCAAAAATAGAAGCACAATGCAGCATTCAGCAAAAAAAACCTGATTTGCAGATTCGACTTCGGAATGCGTCAGGAAATAAAATCCCGTGAAGCGCTAATGCACAGGCGTGGGCGAGCCAGATAAACCTTAGCATCGTGGCTAATCCACTTGTCCGCATCTCCGCTTCCTGGACGTATGGAAGAAGTCCTAATCGAGTTGCTGCCTACACGTATATACCGTAAATGGTCTGGAATTAGATTTGTGGTGCTTCCATATGGAGTGATGGTGAAGGTGAAGCTCAGATTAATAGCATGTAGGAAATGAATAAAGTGTAATGAACTGATCATAAGGACGGTGAGGAGTGAATAGTCATGGTGGGGGTGATAGCTGGGTAATGAAGCTCTGTTGAAGGTCCAGAAGGAGAAGTTCACTTCTCCTTATCGACTGTTAAAGTTCACTAAAGTTCATCCCAGGCTGTGGACTGTTATTACACATGCTGTTATTAACATCATCATTAATGTAAAACATGAGTCTTACTGTAGAAATCACAAGTATATTACACTCATATTATACACCAGATGTTATACAGATGTACAGATGATTATATATCAATACTAAATATGATAGAGTATCACACAGTTACAGGGTATTAGACAGCAACACCTTCCTCTCTTCCCTACTGAAGGGAGGAATGAAGAAAAGAGGAACCTTGAGAGGAACCAGTCTCCAGAGAGAACCTCACCTCATCATATAGTTCCACCATTAGATGTTCACTGGTGGACACTTGAGTGCAAAACTATTCATGGCAACTGTAGCAGACATTTATATTAATTACAGTCCAAACCTCTCTTGAAGAAGAAGAAGAAGAAAAAGAAGAAGAAAGAAAGAAAGAAAGAAAGAAAGAAAGAAAGAAAGAAAGAAAGAAAGAAAGAAAGAAAGGAAGAAAGAAAGAAAGAAAGAAAGAAAGAAAGAAAGAAAGAAAGAAAGAAAGGAAGGAAGGAAGGAAGGAAGGAAGGAAGGAAGGAAGGAAGAAAGGATGGAAGAAAGAACAGACTGTAATATGGAAGGGGGAAAAAAGAAAAGAAGGACATAAGGAAATAACATGAAAAGTAAGTGAGGGAAAAAGAAAGGAGGGAAGGAATATAGAGAAAAGGAAGAAAGTAAAGGCAAAAATAACGAAAGGAAGAAAGGAAATAAGGAAAGCAATTTGGACGAAAGGAAGGAAGGGAAAAAAGGAAAGAAAGAAAGTAAGTAACAAGAAAGGAAGGATGGAAGGAGGAAAATAAAGAAGGAAATATGGATGGATGGAAATAAGGGAGGATGGAAAAAAAGGAAAAGAAAGAAATTAAGGATGGAAGTAAGACATTAGAAAGGAAGGAAATTATGAAGCAAGAAAAAAATATAGGAAAGAAAAACAAAATTGCATTTTTCTGCTTTTACACCTGAAGCCAGACGTCTGGGGTATTAGTGTACGTCTGGGATATTAGTGTACGTCTGGGGTATTAGTGAACGTCTGGTGTATTAGTGTACGTCTGGGGTATTAGTGTACGTCTGGGGTATTAGTGTACGTCTGGGGTATTAGTGTACGTCTAGGGTATTAGTGTACGTCTGGGGTATTAGTGTACGTCTGGGGTATTAGTGTACGTCTAGGGTATTAGTGTACGTCTGGGGTATTAGTGTACGTCTGGGGTATTAGTGTACGTCTGGTGTATACGTTTTATATGATGAATATTATAGTGAATATGTTGAGTATTGTACTGAGTATTGTGTCAAACATTACACTCTTATATCAAGTAAACAAATGATGTCAGAGACGGAAATATAGACGAGCAAGAAGGAAAGAAAGAAAGATAGGAAGAGCTAAAAAAACATAGACAGAAGAGTAGAGACGATCGCAGCCGGATCCTCCAGCCGTATTAATTGGCCCCGACGTTATTATTTCTGTGACACGGCTCTCGTTGCTCTTCGTCTTCAGCGCAGGAATGAACCCAAATCACATTATCGCTTTAATGCGCAGTTATTTTATTACTGCAGACGTTTGACACCTGAAAAAGATGAAGATATTGGCTGTGAGTGGGGTTTAAACCTGATTAATGCAGGTGGAGATGTTATTCCTCTGTCGCACGCCTTTACGCTGAAATACATCACACAGCGCTTTTGTCTTATATAATCACAAACAAGCTCATTTTCACAAAACGTCCACAAATCATTCAGCTGTGTATGTGTGTGTGTGTGTGTGTGTGTGTGTGTGTGTGTGTGTGTGTGTGTGTGCTACAGAGCGTCTCGGATCAGCTCTGAGGTTCCACACTGCACCTACAGGTACCTCCAGAACATGCAGATTTATTTATATTCATGTGTTTTCTGATGAAAGGCGACACGCTGGAAAGAAATCGAGTTTGCGCTTTCCTAAGGAAATTAGCGATGACTTGTCCAGAAAGCAGAAAGAAGATGGAGGAGAAGATAAACAAAATGGTGGAAAGCAAAAAATGTATCAGGGTGACGTTTAAAAGATGAATTTAATTCAGTGTTATTTGTATTTGTTTTTAACAATTAATATTATCAATTAATATTAGCAACCATGGCTAGGAAACACTCCCTGAGACATCATGAGCAAGGAACCTTGCAGAGCTGAAGATGTTGAGATGTTCGTTGGGAGTGACGACAATGGGCAGAATTAGAAATGAGTTTATTAGAGGGACAGTGCATGTAGGACGTTTTGGAGACAAGATAAGGGAGGTGAGATTGAGATGGTTTGGACATGTGCAGAGGAGGGACATGGGGTATATCAGTAGGAGAATGCTGAGGATGGAGACACAAGGAAGGAGGAAAAGAGGAAGACCAAGGAGGAGGTTTATGGATGTGGTGAGGGAAGACATGCAGGTAGTTGGTTTAAAAGAGGCAGATGTAGAGGACAGAGGGGTATGGAGATGGATGATCCGTTGTGGCGCCCCCTAATGGAAGAAGCTGGGAGAAGAAGCAGAAGACAGTCCAAATCCATCTTGTAGAAGAAGAAGAAGAAACAGAAAATGGTGACAAGCTAAAAAACTAATCATGGTGAAACATCAGTTTAGTGTTATTTGTATAACGTTTCTAACAACAGAAATGATCATCATACGTTCTCTATAAGTTTGTTGGTGATGAGAAACCCAGTGGCAATGAAAAACTCCATGAGACTTCATGAGGAAGATGAACCTTGAGAGGAACCAGACTCAAAAGACAACGAATGTCACTTCATTATAGTTCCACCATTATTGAGTTTGTCAGATGTTCACTGATGAACACTTGAGTGCAAAACAATCCAAATTCATCTTCATGGCTCTTAAGTAAAACCCTTCACAGTACCTGATGGATTCTTAGGGGAGGGCAGATGATGCTAATGAACACAATTCAGGTACCATTTGTGGATACCAATCACTCCTTCTAATACACTATTGTTTCTATAGCAACGTCTCGTTAGGACACACAATGCTAATGAAATAGATTTGTTTAACAAAAGACAACAGGGAACTAATACAGTATAACTGTAACTGTAAAAGGATAAAAAGTATTAAGTATATGATTAAGGGATAAAGGATGAGCTCTGATTGGAAAGTGTTTTGGAACTCATTTCATCACACAACTGATTTCCAGTTTTCAGTGATTTCTTCTTCAAATGACAGATCATTATGGATTTACGTGAGAACATCAGATCTCATCCTGCTCTCATTCGTCACATTTTTAACGCATTTCTCTGTAAATTCTGCATATTTCCAGTCATCTGTTAATTCTAACCTGAAATAATATCTTATTTCCACGTGAGCGCTTTGCGTGACCGATTGGGTCCGAACTCAGAGAGAAGCTTTGATGACGTCGATCAGTGGCAGGCTTTTAGCGGAGGCTTGTCTGCGCCCTCACGTTTTTTTGCACTGAGGAATCGTCATGGCTGACGCCGTGCAGCGCACGAAAGTCGGCTTTGATGTGAGCTGCCTGCGAGCTCCTGGGCGGAAATTTGCATCGTGCTGTATGCTAGCTTGTGACGCTAGCGCTCACACTAGCTTACCTTTCAGACGCCAGAAACAAACTGCATCGGTTTTTACGGTTTTATACTCATAAATATCACAAATCATTCAGGATCTTTTTACGGCCTGAGTGAGCAGAGGTGCGAGTCTCAGCGTGGCCTGATTGCGTATTGACTCTCTCTGATTGGCGATGGCGTAGGCGTGAGCGGCGTACCAAAAAGTAATCAGAGGAAGTGAAAAAAAAAAAACCTTAAAGAGACGTAAAGACTGCAAAGACTGTTTATAAACTGCTCCTTCCCCCAGGCTTAATTTGTGTGCAAACTTCATGATGAATGGAAGAATATGAATAAACAATGAAGATTAATGAGCAGTGCATGTGTCCTAATGAGCTTCATATGCAACTGGAGAACGAGGGAAATCACTGAAGGGGGTCATCGAAGTGTTTAGTGTTTATTATTCTGAAGACAGGGAGAGATACAGGTGTGTTTTCATCCGGGTGTCTATCTTTAACAAACAATATATAAAAAAATATATTTATGTATAAAATATATAACAATGGAAATGTTAAAAAAAAGGAAATAAAGGAAAAAATTGCATATATAATAAACATATGTTCATCTGCTACTTGAAATAATATTTATTTATTATTTTAAATGAAACTAAATTAAAATGTAATTAATTTATATAAAAGATTCATCAATGTTATGTATTTTGATTGCATTGCATTGTATAATAATGTCAGGAAAAAAAATCATTATATATATATATATATATGTAAAACGGATTAACGCAGATTAATTTTAACGGCTTCAGTTTTATTAACGCACAATTAATGCTGCGTGCATTTCTGTTTGACCATTTTTATTAAAAAATATAAATAATAAATAAATAAATATATAAGAGGTGAAATATAAACCTTCAACACAACACACAACATTCTTTCTTCACTCAGAAATTAAAAAATTGAAAAAATTAAAATATTTGTAATCACTAAACATTTGTTACTCTGATGAGCCGAGACTCAAATCGAAACGCGGCAAATAAAACCGTCCGTGTGGAAACATAGCAAAAGTTCTATTTGTTGTCCTGCTGAATATTTTTTTTAATTTCTATGTTGAGTTTTGTTTCACTAATAATAAACATACATTTGTATAAAGCATCCATATTTGTCCATCATTAATATTATTTTAATCTGAAATTTTTGGAAAAAATATTATTTATAAAAGTATTTATACATATATGTATAAAAATAATATATGATTTATTTATTTATTTTTATTTATTTATTTTTTATCATGAAAAAAAAAAAAATTTATAAATATATATACACACACACACACACACACACACACACACACACACACACACACACACATGTATTTCGCTGTGTGTCCACTGGGGATTTGTAAATGCAGGTGAACGCTCGTCTGTGCTCGGATTTTCGGCTGCATGTGTGTTAATGTGCAACCCGGGGGGGTTATTTTATATGCTGTTATGTAGCAGTTATAAAACTGGCAATTTTCAGTGTAAAGTGGAGGAGAATGATGCAGGAGTGTGGAGTGAGGTTCATCTATTTAAATAAATTACCTGTTTTCCTGCTGAAGTTCAATGTACAATATGTGTTTACATCATTAAATTCAGGCAATTTTGCAGCGATTATTAAAAGTGTTCAACCTTTTTTATGGCAGGTTGCAAGTGATTTGCATGGTGTGGGTGGAGCATTGTGTTGGGAGAGTGGAGTAAAGCGGCTGGTTAGGAACAGAAATCTCAATTATGGTGCCAAAAATTCCAAATAAACGCCCCTGGATGGTCCCCGAGTCATGATGATTCGACCTACGATTTTTCGGTCTTGTGATGACGATAGCGATACAAGAAAATTGTAAAAATATGTAAATTTTTGCAGGATACAAACGTAGCAGCGTATGCGCCGCCCTCCACTTTCAGACCTGTTCTTGTCCACACACCTGCTGTCACATACATATATACTGTATACATTATACAGTATGGTACTGTAAATTGCTCTGTTTTGTTAAATTATAATATTTTTAAATGACATTCATAAGTCAGGGACCTGTATGTCCAATCATAACATTAAAATACAGTCAGAACCAGAAAACTCAAAAACCGTAATGGATGTTTTTCCATCTCTCTACTTTTCTTCCTTTTCCTCTCTAAAAGAAAACACGGCCTCTTTAGCGCTCCACGTTTGTTTTTTTCGAAGGGTTTTTGCCTGAAAGCGTGTGTGATGTTTGGCTTTCGCTGTCAGACGGCTTTCTGCTGGCTCACGGCTTTTTTATTTTTTTTCCCAGCGCAGAACATGAAACAGCAGCTCGGTATCGTTTCTCCTCGCCGCTGTCATCACCGACGGCGTGTTTTTATCTCAGACTCTACACACTAAAGCCTAAGTACAGTACAGGATCTGTTACATCACATTCATGTACATGTCTCTCAAGCCCCATACACTGCAGTTATTTTTTTATTTATTGGATTTGTTTTTCCATCGCAGCTCACCGTTTTATCGCAGGGAAACTTGTTTTTCTACTATACAGGTTTCTATCTCCAGCTCCAGATCAGAAGTGCTGGACTACTTTTTTGCGTCATGAAATATTAAAGCGAATTTGTCTTGAAGAAGATGTCAGCATTCAACTGACAATAACATATAGTGAACTAATTATGGCAATATCGAGTGTTTGTAAATCCGAATATACTAACAATTAAAGCCGCGTCAGGAGCGGACGTGTGGTTGTCAGAATGATGAATGTGGCGTTGAGGTAATTTGAAAAATAGAGTGTATGGAGCATGAAGAGAATATCAGTACTTCATTTTAAAACTCTTGGTTGTTGCGTCTCTTTCTTTCTTTCTTCAGCTTGGGGACATTTCCTTTGAAAGAATGCATTTGTGGTTGCTCAGATGTTGGACTTCTGATCAGATGGTCATAAGTTCAGACCCCAACACCACCAATCTGCCACTCCTGAGGCCTTGAGCAAAGCTGTTAACCCTCACCTGCCCATAATATTAATACAATTCCAATTATTAATCAAACAAGATACTAAACACCAGCTAACTCTAGATCCTAGCTAGCTAACTCTACAGCTATAATAAAAAATCCAATTAATTAGCATTAACTTCTCACCAGTGTTTTTGGGTCTGTTCTGGATTCAGTTTTTGCTCATGTTCGACGCTTCTTCCTGATCTTTTTTAACGGCTGATTTATCTGTGCAAATTGCAGCTTATATCCTGTTTTACATCACAAATAGGAAAACTTCCTGATACATACCATAAATAATCTGCCAAATGATTAAAAATAATTTCAAAATGTGCTTTTTGGGGTATCTAGTTTAACAAATCATTTTTCAATTGCATGTTGGGAAAAACCTTTTGTAAATGTTCCCTTTTCTCCATAAAACTAATCTTCTCATGTTTGTTTTTTTTTTTGGTTTGTTTATTTAGACAATGCAAATGTATATAAGAAATAACTATGAATATGTTGCTCACCTTCTTGTAGCTGTTTATCCAATTTACTTGGAATCTTCTTAGCAAAAACGTGGCATTTTATTAATGGGCCTCATTTGCATGAATCTTTTTTCTTCTTTATCGCATCCCAAAGCCCCACACTTTTTTCTAATCCTGACTGGCTCAAACCCCACCCCCACCACCCCCCTGCTGTTTTTCAGCTTCTTGGTTTCATCATGTGGTCTCTAATCAGAGACAAGGTTTATTCCATATCCCATATAAGTGACATTCTCGAACCCAACCGAACCACATTCAGTTTGTGACAGAATGGAGATCCACCTTAAAAAGATATTGTTCGTTCTTCATGGACAAGCCCTGCTCCTGAATCAAACAGTAAAGCTGACATGATCGTGGTTCTGCTGGCATTTATAGGCCACCAGAATGCCCTTAAACTGCTCCGCATACCGTCCTGAAATATGAATTCCCGTATCTTTTTTCTCCGTCTCCAAAAACCTCGTAAAATGCAACCAGAGAACGCAGGAGCACGTCTCCCGAGATTGTCTGATGGTCTTCGGCCTGAAAAACACAGTGCTGCCAAGGCTATTTTCATCTATTGTCTTTTTAATTAACATACGCATGCCGGAAAGTTCTATTGGGTCCGTGGTGAGAGCCCGAGTGTGTTAAACGCCGAGAGAAAACATCACTCACCACTCAACGTTCTGATGAAGTAATGAAGGAGAAAAAAAAACCTTTCGATCTCGTTTCTGACTTCCTGTAAAGCGTGTGTTCTTCTCTCCCGCTGATTTTCAGCTACAATAAACTTTTGTTTTCTTTCTGACTCTAAAACTTTTCTTTCTTTCTGTATCTCTTCCAGGGAACTGATGTGCACTCTGGTCCTCACGCTACAGCGACCGTGACAGCACATTTTGTTCTTATCTGGTAAGAAACTCTCCATCTTGTCTCTGAGAGTCCATGTTGATTTGCTTGACAGGAGAATCTGGGGAAAAAAGTCTACAATGTTTGGAAAAGTAAAAATGAGTACAACAGAATAAATTGACCCTTTTTTTTTTTTTACTTTACTCAAATGCACTGTACATAGAAATCAATTAACAAATCAATCAAGAAAATTGACACACACACACATTAATTAGAAACCACCTAATTTCTCGTGTATGCAATTATCCAATCAATCAATTATATGACAGAAGCCCAATGTTAAACAGAATCCAGATAGAGTTGAAGATCTTCACTTAATCCTCACATTAAACATCAGAAAGTCTGATCTTAGAAAATACTGATCTGTCGAGTGGTGGACGAGGAGGAAGTAAATTTCATTGGTAGCTTTTTTGTGTATCTGCACTTTACTGATGTATTTTAATTTGGGGAGATTTTTATTGTAACGTCACAACATTTCAAATATCTGCCTTTTTACTTGACTACATTTTGCAAAATTTCTTTTTTTTAACGAGGATAAAAACGTAACTGGTGAAACACGCAGCGAGTCACCAATCAGGATCGAAGCGCACGCTCTGTTTTACACGTGTTCTGATCGCCGCTTGGTGCATCTACTGATCACCAACATACAGTTCAGCATCAGTTCAACATCAAGCAGAACATTTAGAGAGGAATAAATGATGAAGAAACTCCAGACTCGAACTCACCACCACACACGTGATCATTTATTAGATATCAATCAGCGTTTGAGTCTTTAATATCATTCTATTAATAGATCAGTGTGCTGAGAGTCACATTCGAGTCTTTACACATAAACTGAGGTGATTAAGTGAAGAGTCTTGTGATAAAAATGATCATAGGAACATTAGAGTTATAATTAAATCACTACTTTGATACTTACATAAATTTAAAGGTAAAAATCTTTGTATTTTTACTCGAATACATTTTTAAGTGTCTTTTACTTTTACTGGAGTCACGTTTTACCGAGTGGATCTACTCTACTAGTATCTACACAGAATGTTGCAAACGTCTAACAAGCTCGATTATTGTGACCATAAAGCCTTCGAGATCTCAAATTACCACTCGGTTACAGCTGTGATGAACAGAAAATCAGCACATAGGAACATGGTGCGGATGAGAGTCGGAGTCGAATCAGGAGGAGATCAGGTCAAGTTCCTCTTCTGTTAATCAGGAACAGGAATCAGAATCCACAAAGAGTATTTTTGTCCCCAAACTGGGCAGGTGGCTTTCATTTATTAGGCCACACCCCTTACCTGAGTCAGTGATTGTGTGTAAACTTTGGCCTCGTAGGTCTTTGTGGGTTTCATGAGAACTAATGTTTTTTTTTTTTTTTTATTTGTTCGATTTTTAACCCAAGATAAAAAATAGTCCTTCATGCGTGTCATTATGTAGAGCTCATTGTATAGGCAACTAGGACACGCAGCACAGACTCTAAGCAATGCAGCATGTCCTTGACACCACCTACACACACACACACACACACACACACACACACACACACACACACACAGATATTAATAAGAGAGCAGATGAAAGCAGATGAATATTGGCTTAAAGGCAAAAACAAGAATGAGTTTCACTTCAGCCATCAAGCGGCGCCTTATTTACGTCAGGAAATGAAGACGTATCGTGCTCCTGCACCCAAGGCTTTTTATTCACACGCAGCCGTGCATTATGCTCATCACGATGACTTACAATCACATTTTCCAACCTGATCATCCTCGAGGCTGTTTTCTGTCCCGACCTGTACAAGGTCATAAAGTAATGCGCTTGATACGGAGATTACTAAATCGCCCGAGCACGTCCACGTCCACGTCGTTATCACACACAAGGAATGGCTTTCACAAAGGAGGTGATGAGGAGTGTAATGCGATGAACCTATTCTCTTCTGGGAAGATGTTCCACTAGATTTTGTGGAGATTTGAGCACTTTTATCCACAAGGACGTGTTTAGGAAAGTCAGGTACTGATGTAGGTGAGAAGGTGAGGAGGTTCCTGGGGTGCAGTCAGCGTTCACATTCATCATGTTCAATAGAATAGCAGGATATCTTCCACTCTAAAACATGGAAAGCAGATATCCTTGGAGCTGGGTCATGCTGGAACGGGTTTGCTGTATCAAAAGACAAAGTCAACTTTCTGCTCACAGTTTGTAGAAGAACACATCTGGCTGGAAAAGCCAGGTATCCTAATACTTTAGCAATATTGTGTAGATTTAAATGTCATATTATTCACTATATTACCAAAATCTGTTGAGATGTTTGCTCTTTTCATCCTAATCGGGTTGAGTTCAAAGCTCTACAGCAGGAGATCTTCCACTCCAACCCATGGAAATCATATCTTTTTGGTCCTGGGTTTGTGCACCGTCATGCTGGAGCAGGTTTGGGTCTTCTAGTTCAGATGAGTTTCACTATACAATTATGTACCTTCAACTTTGTGCTCACAGTTTGTAAAAGAACCACATATGGCCGCAAAATCCAGATGTCCTAATACTTTTGGGACATTCGAGTAGAAGTAGATGTCATTTGATACTTTTCTGATTAGGTTGCATAGATGTGTTGGAGACGCCTGATGCATAAAAACCAGACCAAAAATGTTGCTTTCATTTACTTTTCGAAACCATTGAAATATGGGGTTAAAAGTCCGAAAAAACATTTTCCGAACAGTCTCCGATCCACTTCACCCTCAGTGTTGTTGCGTTTTTGTGAGCATCTTGGCAACACTGCAATGTGTTACAGCATCTCCTGATACACAAAGCATGTCGGATTGATAGGCCAAAGCCGTGGGTGACTGTTAATGGAGACGGGGCGAAGCCGGCATTGTGACTAATCCCGGTCATCCTCCCTCCACGAGCAGATAAGAGAACAGCATGAAAGCGAGCCAGAGCTTTTGTCTGGCAATGTCGGGATCCCGCCGTACGCCAGGCCAATTTCTGCAAATTATTTCTGGAGCTCACGTTCAGTGCCGGAGTAAAGAAAAGACCGGGTAATTCCGCAGTCCTTTTCGTGGGTCCTTTTGCCTGGGTGGGATACGGAACAGATGAAACAGGACGATATAAATCCAACTCCCATGCAGAGACGTTGTTTTAATAGGCTTTAATATTGACGTTAACAGAAGCAATAAATCTGTAGAGTGAAATAAAGGCGTGTAATAAAGCATAAAATGTGATACACAGAGCTACAATGAAGTTCCTGCCTGAGGGGAAATAAATAATAATAATAATAATAATTATAATAATAATAATCCAACACACATTTGGACAAGCAGCGGTATACTTTGTTGCCCGGAGATGTTCGGTGTTTGGACGTGGAATCTGCTTTCTCTCTCTGTCTTTCAGAGATGTGGAGCTCCTAATGGTCGGACGTTATTAATAATGCAAGCACTCAGGCCGAAATTGGTGCAATTTAACAAGAGCCCTGCTCTCTGAAGGCCAACTTCAAATGCAAGGAATGAGATGAAATGTTCTTTGTTGGTGCGTGTTAGAACGGAGAAGTGCTGTGCATCAGCAGATGAAAAAGTGTCCGCTGTTTCATTTATTTTATTAAGTCTTTGCTGTGGAGTTCACAAACTTCACTTAACATACGTGGAAGCTGTCGCTTGAAAAAATAATAATAATAACAAAGGCAAGGCGTGATGAAGTGGAGTCAACATACGATTTATTCCTTTTACATTTATGGCAGTTGGCAGATGCCTTTATTCAGAGCAACTTACAACTGAGCTTACAGCTTCAATTAAAGCATATCTCCTCACTGGTGCTCCGTTTAAGCCCATTGTAAAAGAGTGCAAATACGTTCAGGATAATTAAATTTTTACTTCGCAATTGTTTTTTATTCTCAGCAGTTTGTGGCTTCCTAAAGAAGTTCAGCTTGGATTTTTCCTAAAATAAAAAGAAACAAACAAGCAAGCAGGTTCCATGTAGACACGGTTTGCGTAGCACCTGAAATACTGTCGGCTTCCACATCTAGCCAGAAGTTCTCATTTCCCGGGGAATAATGTTTATGTTTCAACTTTGGTTAATAAAAAATGTGCATATTTCTTCATTTATATCAATTGCATATCATTCAAATGAACAACCTTCCTATTCAAATCCGTCCACCCGATTCCGATCTCCGTATTCTGATCCGGTATCCGATCTCCTTCTTTCCGAACGTGACTCTTTCACGTCAGACGACTGCATACCCTCTGTCTTGCATTGTATCGATGTTCACACTCCTCCAGACTCCCAGTGTAGTAAAAATAAACCTGGGTGACGCCCTGATCACCTTTTTCTTCAGGCTGGGATTATTTTTAGCTCCCGTCTGCTGCACACCAGGCACCCGTTCCAGACATCATGTTCTAAAAATCGTCCGTATCGCAAAAATACAAGGCGGTCCTGTCGACGAAGACGGTCTATCGGCGGGGGCGCGATCACTCGGAATGGTTGGAGAAAGTCCGAAGGGAAATATTTTGTAATTTTGGTTTCTCTTAGAGGTTCTGTGAGATGGAAAGAAAAAGAGAGAGGGAAAGAGAGAAAGAGGGAGGGAGGGAAAAACCTCATCAGCGCCACACAAAAAGATAATGCGTCTTTCTGGTAACAAAGGCTTCTGACACTTATTTATTATTACTTCCTGCTGCCTGTTGTTACAAGGCCGTATCTTTTGGAGTTGCAGTGCAAGCTCAGAAACGTCAAGAAAAAAATAGATGGGAATTTTCCATAGACGAATGGCCCAGCTCAGGAGCAGGAGCACCGGGATAAACGGCAGGGATTACAGGACGACATTTTACTGCTTTAACTATTCAATGTCTTTTTAAATCCAGTGTTACAGCCAACGCCACACCGTCCAAGGAGAACCGGGTGCAAGGAAGCAAGGCTGGTCCATCTGTCACTGTATGTAGACACGGTTTGCCCTGGGATGAAAAAGAAAAAAAAAAAAGGAAAAGGCCTCAGGTGAACAAGCTAAGCTGCAGAAGTTTATCTCGCTTGTTAGAATGATGGACTCACAGAATGAATTCTGCTTCCCAAAATAAATCCATTTCATGTTCCTCTGGTTGTACAGTATAGTGAAATGTTCCTATAGGTTTTGTGCAAATATTATGTATGGATGCAATTACATCTGTACAACATTAACATTCCCATAGTGATTTTTACTCTTCTCTTAAACATTAGCAGCTCGTCAGTTTTCTAATATTTTAGGAAAACAAAGCTATTTTATACTATTTATTCCCAGATAATCTCTGGGTTTATTGTACAGTCTCCAAACCTATCGGTTTCTATCCCTTTGTGAGTGGATGAGCCTCGCTAGTGGCGTCTGCAAGATCTGAGAAGAAGCGATTGGTTAATGGCCTCGCTGAAAGGCACAACAGTAGCAGTTTGGTGATACTGGGGCTTTGAACCTTCCAATCCGTTTCCCAGATCACAGAGGGTTATGAGAGTTGCTCAAGGGCCCAATACCTTGTACAAGGCCCTTACAAGAAACTAACACATCACTGAATCCACACTTTTTTATTGTTTTTGTTCACTGTCCAATGTACAAACAAAGTTAGACCCCGATGCAATACACTTAGTTCACTCAGATCACTTACACGTAAAACCGAGGACATTCATATAAACCTGCGCTCACGTCAGAGCTCCCGATCTAAACAATCACAAAAAATCCTTCTATTAATTAAATTCGATAATTGGTCAGTGTTGTTTTGGTCTGATCGGAACTTCATCACCGGGGGGAAAACGCAGTGTGATGTTGAGCTGAAACGGCGTTATGATTGATCAGCTAGCCGTGCGTCTGCTTGCCTTGAGACAATGTGTTTAAAAGAACGCAAACGAGTCTCATCATTAACGCCCACTTAAGCGGGGCCATCTGCATCGCCAAATGTCATCTTCATCTCATCAGGAATCATGCCGCGGAAAAACCATTCTAAACTTGGTGTGTGTGGTGACATTTATGAGGATATTAGAGCTCTTGCTCGTGGCAAAGCTGCAAATCACAGCGGACATGTTGGGAACCAATAAACTGCATCGTGCCTATAAGATGGGAAAAATGGAGCCAAAGTGATGTTAGCATTCACTAGTCATGTCTAAGAATGAGGATTGGATCAGAATTTCAGGCTTTCTCCAAGACAGACTGGACTCTATATACAGTACCAGTCAAAAGTTTGGACACTGTGTTTCATGGTTTTGGCGACAATAACTAGCGGTGCCTCGACCTCTATTAATAACTAAGGGACATTTAATTTGAATGCCAACCTTTATTATCAAATAAAGATATGATATGAGTAAAACATCTATTTAAAATTACATTTTTAAAATATGTCTCTGGCATTGTTCCGAGGGCCGTTTCAAATGTGGGGGTGGGACGTATTCAGACTGCAGGCCGTAGTTTGAAAACCCAAATACAAAACAGATACTGGGTTATTTAACATGTTTTTTGTTTGCTATATAATTCCATACATGTTCTTTAAGGGTTTGGGTGTTGCCAGGATTAATGTACAATGTTAAAAATAATAGGAATTCATGACTGGTCCTGAATATACAAGATAATAATTTATAGAAGTCACTTTAAAAAGCTCTCTCTCTCTCTCTCTCTCTCTCTCTCTCTCTCTCTCTCTCTCTCTCTCTATCTCTCTCTCTCTCTCTCTCTCTCTCTCTATCTCTCTCTCAAACACAAACATACTCAGAGAATCAATGCACCAGGTTTGGTAATGACTCAGATTTGATCTTCTCTCATTCAGCAGCTCAGATGAGTCCATAAATTCCATAAAAAGCTCGGTTTGAGATCGATCAGTCCAAGCTGAAGTTATTTTACACAAAAAATACACACATATTTTAAAATAATAAAAGAATGACAATAACAAAATGCTCAAGTTTCCAAAAAACTCAAGATTTTCACCTACGTTTTAGAAACACATTGAATTGTTAGGATTCTAATTCCTACAGTCCACATCACTGTGATGCTCCATTTCTCTGTTCCACTCCTCCCTTCAAATTTGTTTCTCTCCCTATTAACTTTTCTTTCCTCGTTCGTATTCGGGAAAGTCAGAAGTGCAGTTGATTGAAGCATCGAAGTGTATTGTTATATCGCACTCGCTCGGCTGTAATGTCGGAAATGACGTCTATTTCAGAATGCTGTTCTGCAAGTTTGCTCAGGAAATGAGGTGAAGTTTTGGTCGCTGGTTTACCAGCATGAGGTTCGGCATCACGGCCATCCCTGGAACCACGTGTCATTCCGAGCTGCTGAAGAGAAAATAGATTTTTAAACATAAATATATATCCATCAGTACTTTAGCATACATACTGTTTTATTGCGTTTTCATTCCTTCATTTCATAAACACACCCACTGAACTACCACTTCCACTAACCCTAACCCTAACCAATCTGCCACTCTTGGGCCCCTGAACAAGGCCCCTAACCCTCTGCCCTCCAGGGGGCACTGTATCGTGGCTCTGACACTAGCTTCATAACATTGCTGGGATATGCAATATATGTCATTTTTCAGAATGCTATATTTTATTGATTTTGTATAAAGAATTAAAAGAGAAGTTGGTGAGAGAACACTCTACCCTCTGTCCTCCAGGGGCGCTGTACACATGGCTGACCCTGGGCTCTGATCCCCAACATCACTGGGTTGTAAAGAAATAATTTCCTTGTGGGCTCAAATAAAGCATTCTAAATGTATTATTATTATTATTATTATTATTATTATTATTATTATTATTATTATTATTATTATTATTATTATTATTATGTGCGATAACTCGTTTTGAAGCAATTTTGCAACAGTAATTGTAACTGTAAATGGATACAAAAAAACACTCATTCTTTAAAAAAAGAAAAATAAATCAGGGCATGGTGTCAGGTTGGTTTCTGTGATCCTGATTTGTGACATACTTCTAGAACCACTACACTGTTGAAAAGAACCACTCCATGAAACTCGTCTTTGCCTCGTTCTTCTCATCTTTCTTTTTTCTTTCTCTCTCTTGATGTCTAACTGTATATACAGTATAACTAGAGCACTGTGGATTACAGAGCCGGCGAGCTCCAGACTGATTGCTGCACTTCCTGTTCTCTGTGCTGTAGCTGTGAATGCAGGTTCACCCCCTCAGTCTTATCAGCATTGTGTGGATCCAGCAGAATGTCTCTCCTCTCCCTCTCCTCTCTCTCCTCTCCCTCTCCTCTCTCTCCTCTCCCTCTCCTCTTCTCTCCCTCTCCTCTCTCTCCTCTCCCTGCTCTCTTTCTCCTCTCCCTGCTCTCTCTCTCCTCTCTCTCCTCTCCCTCTCCTCTCTCTCCTCTCCCTCTCCTCTCCTCTCCCTCTCCTCTCTCTCCTCTCCCTGCTCTCTTTCTCCTCTCCCTGCTCTCTCTCTCCTCTCCTCTCTCTCCTCTCCTCTCTCTCCTCTCCCTCTCCTCTCTCTCCTCTCCCTGCTCTCTCTCTCCTCTTTTTCCTCTCCCTCTTCTTTCTCTCCTTTTTCTTTCCCTGGGGTCTCACTTTGTTTCTCCTGTGCAGCTGAGATTTTGCTCGGTGACTGTAATTGAACAGTAAATCTTTCCCCGCGCTAACATTTCCACTTTCACTCGTGACATAAAAGATAAAGTGTTGGTGCCTGAGATCAGCCAGGCTCAGGATATTAACCAGTAAAACAAAATCAATGAATTTATCTACAGAGTTCATTTATAATGTGTTGTTTCACCGCAAACTTAGCAGGCAGCAGTTGAGCGGGAAGAGTTGGCACCCATCTTTTTCATTCCCGATCCCCAACGTGACGATACGAGACGTTTAAAAATGAGACGTCTTTAAGAGTTCTTGAATATAACTGGGGTTTAAAGGTTTACATACTAAAAAGGCTAAAATTCTAAATTCTGGATATCTTTATGAATTTTCAATTCTGATTGGTCACAAGATCTGAATACAAGAAATTATAGAATTCTCAATTCAGATTGGTCACAAGGTCTAAATGCAAAAATCCTAAATTCAAGAGTTCCGATTTGCCACAAGGTCTGAATACAAGAATCATAGAAATGTTCACTTCTGATTGCTTACAATATCTTAATACATGAATTTAAAACTCTTTGAGTTCTGATTAGTCATATGGTCTGAATACAAGAAGTTCTAGAATTCTCTATTCTGATTGGTCACAAGGTCTGAATAGAAGACATCTTAGAATTCTTGAATCCGATTGGCCACAAGGTCTCAGTACATCGTCTTCTTATTGATTCAGTTCTCCTGAAGAAATCTTGAAGATTCTTGTGACCATTTAAAAGCTCTATATCTGGAAATGAAGCCCATACGAATACAAGCACATAAATAAAACTTTTCAAATAAAACTGGCGAATCATAGGCCACGCCCCCAAAACAACAACAGTAGCATTTAACAGAAGAGACATGCTACATATGAATGACTACCATTACAGGTCAGAGGTTAATTACCATGACAACCGAGCAGAGACCCTGTATGACATCGTGACGCCAGATTCAGCTTGTTTACAATCGACTCCGGTCTTTACCATCGATTGATGAACTAGACGGAGCAGTTTGTATTGAACATTCACACTAACATGCTTCGAGAGTCGCTTTCTCAGTCGTTAGGCAGTAACGGCTAATTAAGCAAAACGCAAGCTGTGTGATTTGGCCAGTGGCGCTCCCCGGATGCGAGGCCGCGTGTCCGTGTTTTCCAGCTCCAGCTGTTTTGGCGGTGGAAATGTTGAGTTGTTTTTTGGCAGTCCATGGCAGATTTAGTTTGGAAACACACACGAGACACATGCTATGTGCCTGCTGGCATTAGGTGGTTACAGATTATACCTCTCAACCGAGAGGCAAGATGATGAGGTGGAGGGGTTGCCGAGGGGGTAGCTGGTAGCCATGGCAGCATCGCCTCCAAAATGATGCGGGAAAATGGAAGGATGAGTAATACTACTGCTCCATCCATTGCAGAACTGTCATTTATTGTCAAAAGGCAGCTGCTTCGCTTGTATAAAAACCGAGACTCCCCCCTCTTTCTTACTCAGAGACCAAAGACGGCTAATCATTGTTGACGGCATGTTACAAGACGCGAGCGCTGAGTGGGCCGCTGAGCTCTAAAGTGATCAAATTGCTCCTGCTCCAGCTGAGCTGTGCTGTTTGAAGATGCTCTTTGATGGTGCATTGTACAAAACACTCCATTTCTTCCCCACAGACACACACACACACACACACACACACACACACACACACACACACACACACACACACACACACACACACACACAAAAACACACAAACACTGAACAGCCCTTTATTTCCCTCCTCTTCTCTTTTTTTCTCTTCTTCTCCTCTTTCTCTTCACAGATTGTACCCACATGCTTCCAAACCCTCCACCAATAAATTTTTTTTTTTCACCACAACTGATGAGGTTTGCTCAGGAAAAAGAGAGAGGACCTCCATTTAAAAACCCAGAGACAGCTTTAATACCATCCCGAGCCTGTGTGAAAGGACTGTAATAAGATTTAGACAGAAGAGACTCGGTTTGTAATCCGAGGACGGAAAAGCCAGCTTTCTTTTCCACCAAACCAAGTGGATTTCCTGAATGAACGACCCGGAGGAAGAGCTTTCAGAACGAGGTTTAAAGCAGGTTGTGGAACAGTTTAGGAACAGTACTGAACCGGAGACAGGGTCATAGAGGCCGAGGATCATTGAAGCATGTGAGGAGAGAAGGCTGGTCCGTGTGGTCTTGATCCAACAGACGAGCTCCTGTAGCTCAAACTGCTGGAGACGTTCATGCTGTTGATGCTCGATGGGTCACGATTGTTTTAGGAGCAAAAAGGGACCAACACAATATTAGACAGGTGGTCATAATGTTATGGCTGATTGGCATATGTAAAGCTTTATACAGCTCATTTATTACAGTTCGTTTCCAGATAAAAAACCTCTTTAGCACTTCTAGATTAATGGTATTCAAACAGAACTCATAACAAAGATCTTTCTAATGAAAATCTAGATAAGTGCCCAGATCGGTTCCAGCTCCCAAACAGGATATACTGTACTAAATCCATGTGCACACTGTGTGGCCACGAATTGGTCGTCTGAGACAAATGTAGAAAATCTTAAAAGATAATAATCCGAGGAAAAAATCTGCAGGCTTAGATAGCGGGTTTGTTCACCGACAGCCGAAATAATGGCCGTTGCGATCATTTTTTTCTCTGATGAAATCCTAAAAGAAGATTTGAGACGCTCCCCTGCAGTGTGACGTCTTCTACCAAGAACCTATAGGAACGCCAAACCTGATGACCTGATGAATTAGCGTAACAACTTCACAGCAGCTCAGGAAAAATGTTTGTTTGACATTTTAATTATCGAGGCATTAATGTTACAGACTGTTTAACCCTGCAGATTGTTTTTGTTTGCTGCTAGCTACCATTAGCGAGAGAATGTCTGAACGTGTCACGGATCGATGATGTAAAACTTCAGACCAGCTTTTTTCTTGTGTGTGTCAGTTTTTAAGTGTCATACAATCTGACAGTATGACAACTGAGATCCTGAGAGAACTGAGGTTTTTCTTTTTGGTTGTTTGGGTGGTTGAGCTGCTACTTATGTGGCCCCTGAGCAAGACCCTCAACCCTCAGTGCTCCAGGGGTGCTAAAGCATGGCATGCCCCCGTGTTTTGGCTTCAGCTTCCTAACATCACTAGGGTGATATAACCTTCTTTCTTTTCATTCTTCACACATCTTAGATGTTGCAAGTCTTATCCTTGCTCCTGGTAGGTCATGATTGAGGTATAATAAGGCTAGAAAGCTGGTGGATGGGAATTATTATTAGAAGACCAAATAAACATTGGGGACTGAGGGCACAGGACCATAGTTATCAGCTCACAGCTCTACAACTTCTGGTTTGAGCATGATCTCAGGTTCATATCAGTGTCAGATGTTAGGTTGCACGTTTTCCTTCACATGTCCATCTGAGACTAAAAAACGCCAATAACTCATGGCTTTGTTTTTGCTTGCGAAACACCAAAATGCTCAGTCTCCCTGGAGACAAGGTGAGACGAGTTAGACAGGTGAGATGAGTGAGACACACATGAAACACTTCATTTCACAGCCATTATCATGCAAAACTTACCGCTGAATTGATGTTCCCTCATTTTTTTTTTTGTGTAAAAAATACAAAAAAATGAAACATTATCTTTCCACATACACACACACACACTGCAGGCGCTATTGTGAAGGCGTGCTTTAGCAGCTCGCCGTCTGACAGTTCATCCTGGGCTTGAAGCCATTTCAGTCAAAATGACGAAAATGGAGGCCATGGTGATAAAACACACTGAACAATGAAGCAGCCTTGGAGTACTTACTGTCATCAGGGTGTGTGTGTGTGTGTGTGTGTGTGTGTGTGTGTGTGTGTCAAAAATGTTTGGGTGTGTTTTCTCATCCACTCAGCCCGACTCTTTCATTAGTATAAACCGAGTTTATTAGATAATAAATCTGTGTATTGAATGAATCTCAGGGAGGACTGCTCATTTTTAGCCTCACTGAGGCATAACAGATTTACACTGGTTTTATTTTGTTTGTTTTTTTGTCTTTTTCTTTTCCTTTCTTGGGCTTTTCACAGTCAAATTACAGGCGTCCAGACATATGTTCTGTTCTGCAATATTGCAATCCGAACAATCATTTTAAGTTCTTTATTTTAGGTTTGTTGTCACTCACCAGCCAC
>NC_139587.1:1294178-1379178 GCF_946808225.1 Silurus aristotelis | reverse complement strand
TGACATCCACCTGTCAGACAGAAAGGTTCTGAATTGAATGGAAGTTCAGGACATCAACTATTCATCATGGTGAACGTGTAGCTCAGTGACGGCGAGGCGGTCGAGCTGATAAACACTTTCTGCTGTGACATATCTACAGAGACGAAAGGCCAGGGTTCAGGACATCAATCAACCCCAATATATCCTCCATCGCTCGCTCGCTCGTGCCGAACAAAGCTGAGAAAATAACCAAGGAACCACAAAGAACCCAGAAGAACCGTGAAGAACCAATGCCAGAACTTCAGATTCTGAACCTGCTTTTGTCTATTCTATTGGTTACTATTCATTATATATTTATTCTACATAATTTTCTCACATCCTCATCCCTGAATTGAAACCATTCTCCTGCTCTTCTTTATGAAACTTTTACCTGACGAGGAACGTTACAGTGAAGCCCTTTGGGTTTTAACACTTTGTTGGACCTTGTGCTCATCGTCACTTCCTGTTCCTGTGTTCTGCTCAATCCAAAAACATTGACATCAATAAGAATTCTACTGACTGACTTAATAGAAATGTGAGCCAGAAAACAATTCCATCCATCCATCCATCCATCCATCCATCCATCCATCCATCAATCCATCCATCCATCTATTCATCCTTTCATAATAATTTCACTAGATGATATTAAAAAGGTCAGCAATATACGTACACACACACACACACACACACACACACACACACACACACAAACACACACACACACACAAAGGTGGATAAATCCCACATTCTGGAACCATCACCATTGTGGTGCTTAGTGGAGCTGTTTGTGAGTAAGTTCTCCTGCTCTGTATTTCTCAGACAGGGTTCTGGAGCTCGGTATTAAAAGTCAGACGGACGTCTCAGGCTGGGTTTCAGCGCGTGTGGAAAATAGCGATGCGTATTCCGTGACAGCTGACCTTCATCTGAGCGCAGACACGAACGATCTGACCTTCGTCTTTATTGATAGATCTACACACGCTTTGTCCAAAAATACTTTCCTGTTCCGTCATTTCTCAAAAGAGCAGGAGATGAAACGGCGCTCGGTTTGCACGGTGCTTTTACTTCATTACCGCTGATGAATGGATGCTTTGTGTCCAGAGGAAAAAATATCTCTTGTTAGAGCTTTTACACTCACTAGAATTTCATTATGGGCCTGAAAAGTGAAATCTAAGTATTCACGTTTTGACGTTAGAAGTTGTTGTTTGTAAATTACAAATAATTTTGGCACATTTTCTCTTCACTTGAAGGAGACCCAGGTGTCAGGTGTCCACAAACTTCTGCCTGTATATTGAATTTGTTGGGTATGTTACAACAGGATCATCACAGGAAGTTATTGCCTCTGTAGGAAAACAAATCCAGTCCAAACAGGGCTACTACATCTGGTTGATTTATTTCTAATATTGAATCTATTTATCTATCTACTAAACATTGTCTTTAAAGTGTTGAGGTTTATTTTATTAAAGGTTTATGATGTACAGGAAGTAGGTTAATATATGCACAAAAATCGCTGCAGATTTCACGGCTCTGGAGATTTGCTTTTCCGCTCAGGTGTGAGGTTTTTATTTCTGGGCTCACGCTGTGTTAGTGAAGCTTTAGTAGTATTCAGGCATAAAGTGTGTGTGTGTGTGTGTGTGTGTGTGTGTGTGTGTGTGTTTGTGTGTCTGTAAACGTTCAGAGATTTCTGTAACAAAGTCTTCGCCCCCCCGAACTGTGCACATTTGGCTCCTGGGAACTTCGCCCTCTTTCTAAAGATGAAGCTCAAAGCTCGCTGTTTTGATGCAGGTGCGGAGACCCGGCGCGAGTCGCAGAAGGTATTTGACACACTTCGAAAAAGAAGACTTCCAGGACACGTTCCAGAAGAACACTGGGAGCTCTGTTTTACTGTGCAATTGGACTATTTTGAAGGTGATTGTGTGGAAGTGTAGATAAATAAAGTACTTTCTCGTAAACAGAACTTCACTAAACTTCTTGACACCGTCTCGTATCTTTAGGTTGGAGAAGTTTAGATAGCTCTAAATGAATAGAATTATATATGAAATGAATTCACTTCGATTCTGATTCATTGTATGGTACCAGTCCTGATGTGGAGAAACATGGCCTGCTGAAAAGTCCAGCCTCCATGATCTTCTTCACATCTCCTTCGTGTCGTATCAGCGTTTCATCCAGGCTACGTTCAGGTTTACACTTTATTGGTAAAACCTGCTTTATAATTACTCTTCAGTCACTAATATAATGCAGTGTGTTACACTGTAGCAGGTGTGTGTGTGTGTGTGTGTGTGTGTGTGTGTGTGTGTTCGCGTTCGGTGCTATGTGTCAGTATGGAGAACGATGAGACGGAGACGGATGGGTGTGATCACGGGGCGTCGCTCGCACTCTGAGTCTGCCATATGTCTTCTACAACACTGTGTGTTTATCCGAGTCACGACCGCACACACACACACACACACACACACACACACACACACACACACACACACACACACAACAAATACACACAGAAACACACACCGAATACTCACTCAACACACAGAATACACACCAAACACACACTAAATACACAACAACCACACACCAAACATACACAGAATACACACCAAACACACACTAAATACACAACAACCACACACCAAACACACACAGAATACACACCAAACACACAAAAAGTACACAACAACCACACACGAACACACACAAAATACACACCAAACACACTAAATACACAACAACCACACACCGAACACAGAATACACACCAAGCACACACTAAATACACAACAACCACACACCAAACATACACTAAATACACAACAACCACACACCGAACACACACATAACACACCAAACACACACTAAATACACAACAACCACATGCCGAACACACACAGAATACACACCAAACACACAAAAAGTACACAACAACCACACACGAACACACACAAAATACACACCAAACACACTAAATACACAACAACCACACACCGAACACATAATACACACCAAGCACACACTAAATACACAACAACCACACACCAAACATACACTAAATACACAACAACCACACACCGAACACACACATAACACACCAAACACACACTAAATACACAACAACCACATGCCGAACACACACAGAATACACACCAAACACACACTAAATACACAACAACCACACACCAAACACACACTAAATATACAACAACCACACACCAAACACACACTAAATACACAACAACCACACACCGAACACACACAGAATACACACCAAACACACACCAAATGCAAACCGAACACACAGAAAATACGCACCGTACACACACAGAATTATGATAGTAAATGTGATTAATAGCTTCCCAGAGAATCCTGCTTTCCATCAGACTCAATCTCCATCTCCAAATCATCCATCACTCCATCATTTCATCCATTCCATCACTCCATCTATCAGTCCTTCTCACGCAGGAACATGGCGTAATTATATTTTGTATTACATTTTGTCGGGTTCGGCGATGGAAATGTCACCAAGTCGTTTTGTCTTTTATAAACATCAGCTGTGAGGGAAAAGAAGCTCTCAGTCTGGAGAAACGTAGCGAGTGTAGAACTCTGCATTTCTACACTACACTATATTTATCAACCCTTTTTTTCTAGGTTTAAATGTTTATGATGACACGTTATTTTATACAAACTCAGATCTGAGCCATTTCATGTGACATCATGTTTATAGTAGCAAGCTAATCTACAAGCTAACATGTATATCTAGTATTTAGCACTACTGAAAACTAGCTACATAGTAAAAACTACTAATCTATAAACTACCATTTATATGTAGAATTTAGCATTACCAAAAACTAGCTTGCAAAACTGCATACTAGCATTTTTAGAAATTAGCATTACACAAATTAGCTATATAGTCACACCTGCTATTTTACACGCTAGCATTTGTATCTGGATATTAGCATTATCACAAATTAGCTACATAGTAATACTTGCTAATCCAAAACTAGCATTTTAAATTTAGAAATGATCATTGCTACAAACTAGCTTGCTAATACACAAACCAGCATTTGTATCTAGAAAACTTTATTACCATAAACTAGCTATATAGTAAAACATTCAAATCAACAAACTTGCCCTCATGCAAACAAACTAGCATTATATGCATGTGTTGTGTTTTTGGAATATTCATCATGCTTTTATTGTTAGATACTTAGTTTTAAATTGCTACTGTATGTTATCTTCATGAGCCCAGATCGCAGTCGCCTCGTGTAACATTGTTTACGGTTATCCTGCTGCCGAGCACGCTGCTATATCCCGAGACGTGAAATTATACTGATGAAACAAAAAAGAGGAATGCATAATAGCGGCAAAAGAAAAAAATTCTTCTCGAGAGAGAGGGATGAAAATCGTCGGCATATAAATTGCCCAGAAACCATTATTTCAGAAGACAATGGGAGACAGAAACTATAATGCTGTGAGGAAAGTACAGCATGAGCCATTGCATTTGCAAATAAAGGAAAATTACATTTAGCATATGCTAACAGCTCTGACAGCTGCGCAAATGTATCTTTTTCTTGAGATTTTCTTTCTGTGTTCCTGCTCTGGCTAGTCCATTTATGTGATAGAAAAACATCACTCCAGCTTTTAAACAAACCTTAATATAGTTATTATACATTATACACGTCACTATACGTCTCTGAGAACTGGGATAAATGCTAGTTTTTGTACGTTTCATAAAATAGTTTCATAAATGCTAGCTTGTTTACAAATTGGACCAAATGCTAGTTTGTGTGAATGCTAATAGACGTATATGCCAATTTATGTGGCTGCTAGTTTGTAGATAAGCTTTTTTAATAAAATGCTAAATTGGCGTGAATGCTATCATGAGTGATTATGGATTAGCCTAGTGCCTGGATTAGTGTGTGGGTGTGTATGTGTGTGAATGCTTTTTTTTATTAAGAAAATGCATTTTGTAAAAGCTCGGTTATTTCAATGCTAATTGTTGTGATTGCTAGTTTGTAGATAGCTCTTTTTAATATAATGCTAATTGGTAAAATGCTAATCTGAGTAATTGTTATCGCATGTAGATATTAAACTTGTCTATTCATGCTTATTTGTTTTCATGCTAGTTTATGTGAATGCTAGTTTGTAGATACTGAAGTCTAAAATCTTTTTTTAGTCTTTTTTATTAAATATGTAGTTTTTGTAAACAGACAGACAGACAGACAGACAGACAGACAGACAGACATGCTAACATTGACAGCATTTTAAAGTCCAAATTCTACCAAACATTTATTTATTTTTATATTGAAAAATTCAATTGTTTAATTGTATTTATTTTTATGACACAAAATTTTTTCCTCCTTTGTTTCTCTGCACAGTGACGTGACACACGCTAACATTTTTTCTTCAGATACCTCAGCGTGTGAATTTCATGCGCGGCGTGTCCAGGGTTAGCCCTCGACGCAACTCTAATTGACATGTTACATGTGGACACGAATGCAAATCGAAAGGTCTGAATCCAGTTCATTAGAATGCTGAATCCCTTTCGAGAGGAAGCTCGTCACGTTAAAATGAGGACGACGTGGCGTGCCCTTTTCGAGTTTCAATTAAATACATTTCGCATTAAAATCGATGAGAAGGAAAACGCACAGCGAGCGAGGCGGATCGATGCGTTCCTTCACTTCGCTTACGAACAGCGAGTCAAAAGGCCACTGGGTTTCACTCACTAACCCTATTGATTGCCAGCCGCTATAATTCGCTTTTGTCCCAAAGTAAGCTTTTCACCCCATTAAGCTCGGAGTGGGTGGCGTGGTGGAAACCGAGCGCTGCCTAAATCATCATTACCACCTGCCAGCTCGTTCCTGCAGTCGCTCAGATAAAAGTGCTCCTATTAGGCACTCGGGCGTTCCTCCGTTCCTACGCCGTTATAAGATGGTGAGAACGGAGTGAAGCTGAGGAATTACGCATCTTCACAAACGAGCAATTTGTTTCGGTTCTGTTTGTTCTACTCGAAGTCCCGGGTTTTGTCCCTGATGAGAAGTGGAGCGATGCCATTTCTATACGGGATTCGTTTCAGATGGAGACACTGATGATATGGGCATTAAACATACAATCTTTTCTGAAACCTGTATTTGAACTAAGGAGGCTTGCTGTGGGAGAGATGGATAGATAGAAAGATAAAACAACAAAATAAACCAAAGAAAGACAGACAGACAGACAGACAAAACAACAGAATAGACAAAAGATAGATAGATCGATAGATCGATAGATAGATAGATAGATAGATAGATAGATAGATAGATAGATAGATAGATAGATAGATAGATAGATATAAAAAATGTGATGCTGTAGAGCAGTAGTGTGTCAATCAGGTGTCTCCTTCATGCCTCAGCATCTCCTCCACACTGTTTAACATCACAGCACATCTGGAAAAGCACTTATTCTAAAGCTGGACCTCTTCAGGTCATAGCCAAAAGCTGTAAATCACTTTGTTATTGTGGAACTACAGACATTGATCTAACGCTCTGAGAGCCTTAGATTCTGGAGAGATGCTTCAGCTTCAGCCTACGATCGATCCTCAGAGTGCTCTTGTGTCAAAGTGCCTGAGATGCAAATGGGGAAAAAGAGCATTCTTTCCTTCCCTTTTACTTTATCCCAAAACATACAGAAAGAGAAGATGCTCTTAAACTGTCTATTATTGAGTCAGATGTACTTAAAAAGCAGGACGTAGAGCAGAACGTCACCAGTGTTTGCATCCATTCACTATGTCCATCATTCTGGAAGATCAGGAAGTGAGGACACAACATGGTCTAATAACCGATCATCAGGGTTATTTTTTTACACCTTTATTTTAGGATTTATTCAGAAGCTTGATAACATCAGCATCTACACCTGACTAAGCTCCTGCAGTTAGCTCATGGCCAGTCCTCATCCACAGTCTGGATTTACTGGACTGTAGATTCCAATTAAACATGGATTAAAATGATGTGGTTATTTAAGCAGTGCTGAATTCGACACACAATAATTATTATTTCCAATTCACTATAAATCCACAAGTTCTCAAAAATAATGCAATTTAAGGAAATTGAAGTCACCCACATGTAATTCCTGCCCACAGGAAGAAAAAACTATATTTTACATTAACACAACTGTTGTACTGCCTGGTATTTAAATAAATAGAATTTTAATTCCTCTTCGCATCATCTGGCTCCATCCCCCCTGTCCTCTATATCTGCCTCTTTCACACCAACTACCTGCATGTCTTCCTTCACCACATCCATAAACCTCCTCCTTGGTCTTCTTCTTTTCCTCCTTCCTGGTGTCTCTATCCTCAGCATTCTCCTACTGATATACCCCATGTCCCTCCTCTGCACATGTCCAAACCATCTCAATCTCACCTCCCTCACCTTGTCTCCAAAAAGTCCTACATGCGCCGTCCCTCTAATAAACTCATTTCTAATCCTGTCCATCGTCGTCACTCCCAATGAACATCTCAACATCTTCAGCTCTGCTACCTCCAGCTCCACCTCCTGTCTTTTACTCAATGCCACGGTCTCTAAACCATACAACATCTCAGGTCTCACCACAGACCTATAAACTTTCCCTTTCACTCTCACAGATACTCTTCTATCACAACTCACTCCTGCTCTCACTCTTCTACACCCACTCCACCCTGCCTGTACTCTTTTCTTCACTTCTCTAACACACTCTCACAGATACTCTTCTATCACAAAATATACTGAAAAAAATTCTAAACGCAACATTTGTTTTTGCCCCATTTTTTTAAGATCTAAGACTTTTTTTTATGCACACAAAATGACTATTTCTCTCAAATATTGTTCATAAATCTGTTTAAATGTGTGTTAGTGAGCACTTCTCCTTAGCTGAGAGAATCCATCCACCTCACAGGTGTGGCAGATCAGGATGCTGATTAGACTGCATGATTACTGCACAGGTGTGCTTTAGGCTGGACACAATAAAAGGCCACTCTAAAATGAGCAGTTTTCTCACACAGCACGATGCCACAGATGTCGCAGGTTTTGAGGGCGTGTTCATTTGGCATGCCGACTGCAGGAACGTCCACCAGAGCTGTTGCCCATGAATTGAATGTTAATTTCTCTACCATAAGCCATCTCCAAAGGCGTTTCAGAGAATTTTTAGTACATCCAACCGGCATCACAACTGCAGACCACGTGTAACCACACCAGTCCAGGACCTCCACATCCAGCATCTTTACCTCCAAGATTGTCTGAAACCAGCCACCCAGACAGCCACTGAAGAGGCATGGACCAACAGTCACAGGCCACAATTAACAACCTGTGTTACATTGTGTAAGGCAATTGGTGGTCCCACCAGATACTGACTGGTTTTCGGACATTCCATCTGGATGGGTGGATGGATAAGTGGATGGGTAGAAGGATGGATGGATGTATGAATGGAAGGATGATTGGATGGATTTTTTGTTGCATTATGCAGTTAATATATAAGACATTTATTGCTCTAGTTGTATTCTATTGATTTGAGTTGCTCATCTGAATGGTGTTTAAAATCCCTGCAGTGGAGCTTCACATTTGACAGAAATGCAAACACACACTCACACACACACACAATGCTAACAGTCCAGTATAATGATGTGACTCAAACACAGGGTTTTTGTTAAAGTTCTTACATTGTACATTACATTTTCAGGATTGTTAGCGAGCCTCCACTGGGTCTACTTTCCTTCCTCTTCTTCTTCTTTTCGACACTGAACATAGCTAATCAGTTCCATTTTGTGTACCAGAGAGACTGTGTGCATTGCGTGGACTGGATTCTTGCATCGCTTGTGAATAATGTTGTATAAAAATGAATGTCATGCGAATAAATGAAAATGTAAATGTGCACAAGCATGTACACACAAAGGAACAAATGAGGTACCTAATGAGGTGTGCCTACAGGATCTAGTTCTCCACTGAGATTCAACATTACATATCTTAATGCTTAACTGGACTGCTCCATGTACTAACACAGCGTGCAAACTCCCCTATTAACACACTTTATGTTTATAAATTGTGCTTATTTTTTTGGGCTGGAAAAAGCTTCTGGTTATGAATGTGAGAAGTGCAGAACCTCAAAGTCCACTAAACACCTTTATATGATGTATCACAGCTCCACAAAAACCAGGTGTAGACCTCTAATGAACAAGCCAAAGGTGACGAATAAATGACGCAAAAGGGAAAACAGACTTTTTGGAGTTGCACCAGATGATTTTAAATCATTAACGTATATAAGCATAGAAGAATAAT
Source organism: Silurus aristotelis (assembly GCF_946808225.1). NCBI lineage: Eukaryota > Metazoa > Chordata > Actinopteri > Siluriformes > Siluridae > Silurus > Silurus aristotelis. Next base: position 1,369,886 of record NC_139587.1, on the reverse strand, counting down.
AACAGTATGTGACAGGAATTAGTGAACTGCAGGTATTTAGGGTATCCATGGAGGACCATCTGCAGCAGCAGAAGTTGAGTCATAGGTGTGACTCGGGTTTAATAAGGTAGGGTAAGATGGCAAGTAAAACATGAGCAACCAGAAAGTCACACTGCTGCACATGTAACTGAAAGGCCATCAGGAGTTACTACGTGATCAAACACTTCACGTCTAGCAGTCTGTGTTCCTAATCCAAGTACTTCAGCCAAAATTGGGGAGGAAGTTCCTCAATTTCTAGTGTCATTTGCATGTGTTTACCCAGAAGGATAATATACAGGGGAAAAAGGCAAAAGAATACGTGTGCATAAAGAAAGCACAACTAACACTGATCAGATAGATCGAGACCTGAGTCGGGATGCAGCCGTATTCCTGACATTTTCTAGTCTATCAACATTGTGATCCACGGTTTCAAAGAAAAAGCAATGAGGTCTAAAAACAAAAGCAAGAAGACAAAACTCTGATCAGAGGCCAGTTTTCGGTCATTTACTGCTTTAACCAGCGCTGGCTCAGTACTGTGATGAGGCCTAATCCTGCCTGAAAGATTTCATGCAAGTATGAGCTTAACCGCCTAGCTACAACCTTTTCTAGGATCTCGGAGATAAAGAGAATGTTTGATATTGGCCTTTACACCCCCAGTGCTGTTGAAGTCTCAATTCGGATCGGCGATTTATTTTCTATACCAGCAGCTCTGACGCTAGTTCTGGTTGCAAAGCAAAGAATGTGTGTAATAGAAAAATAATCTCTACTTCACCAAGGTCAGATTTGGAAATCAATGGTTTGTTGTAAACTGCTCGTTAAAAAACTAAACTTTGCAGGATCAGTAGTTCATTCCCTTTAAAAAGACAAAGTACTTTTTGGTAACTTTTTCCTGCTCTGTAGAAAAGGTCTTAAGTCATCTCATACCTTTGTTTGGTTTTTGGATCCTACTTATATATTTATATATATATTTCATTATTTCCTAGAATATGATGAAATAGAGTCCTGAATCAAGGCTATTGAAAAACTAGGTAGTCCCGATTCAGCTGTACTGCAAAAAGAGCCAGCACATTACTGAGAACATTATGCTTCATCTACAACCCTCAACACCCTCCAGCTCTCAGTGACACTCTGAATCATCATGTCCCGCCAGGCACTGCACTTTCCCTCCTCTCGCCATTGCAGTTTTATGGCCAAATGGCCTTGCAGGTATATTGGATTTTTTCTTTTCAAATCCCTCAAGTTGCTACATTCAGGGAGATGTCACAACCTATATATATATATATATATATATATATATATATATATACTTCCTGGATGGGTTTTTTTTTCCCATTGCAGTTTAAAACTACGCACAAGTGTAAATTCCTTATCAACTCCCAGTCTTTGCCTGTAAAAAGCAAATTGCGAATAATTTGCACAAAGAAAATGACACAGGTCATTTTTATATAAATTTCAGGAGTTTTATATAAATACGACCTAATCGACCTAAATCTAGCAAACAATGAGCCGTTTCACTTGGATTCAGATTTATTTCTTAGACACTCTTTTGTTTTGTGTATATACCCAGAATTCTCTGAGCTTCTGGAGTCTTGTGTGTTTGTATATACCCCAGAATTTTGAGCTACTGGATTCTTGTGTGTATATATACCCCAGAATTCTCTGGGCCACTGTGTTGTTGTGTGTGTGTGTGTGTGTGTGTGTGTGTGTGTGTGTGTGTGTGTATACACCTAAATTCTCAGAGCCACTGGATTGTTTTGTGTTCATACCCCAGAATATTTAGAGCCTCTGGTTTGTTGTGTGTGAACACAGAACTGGCTACAATAGTTGCTTACACTCTGAATCTCTCTGAAAACAGGTGTGTTTAAGCTTTTTCAGCTCTAAAATTAAGCAACATGTGATCGGGGCTCCTGGGAGTGTTAATGTTAGAGGGATGCTGCATAATTCCAGGAGTTTCAAGAGTAAACAATGACTTGCCATATATTTGAAACCTAATTTCATGAAGGTAGAGTCTGGAGATGGAGATTTATTTGGCCAAAGATTTGTGATCTCCTGATCATCACATCCATATAAGGTGCACTTTACTAGGATGATTATGAATGCTTTAACCTTAAGACAGATCTTATCTACGTTTTAAAAACTGGAGTGAAGAAGACACTTTTTCACAAAGAAATGACCTCAGGTGATGTTTTGGTGATGTTGGTGGATGGTGCTGTCTCACACATAACTCCATAATGTTCCAAAAGTGTTCATCTGGAGTGTAAAGACCATTGCATTACTTTCATTCTCATAATATCCTTTCCCGAACCCTCCTACTCTATGGACTTGGAAAGAGTGCATGCTGGAAGTGTGTGTGATATTCTGGACTCCAGGGTGATCAGTTTACACTCACTGATTCTCAGATATGAATGTTTTATGCTTTCGTGTCTACTGAATTTTGCTTGCTGCTGAAAGATCAAAAAGTCCTAAATTCCTGCTCACTATGACACAAATGCAATCTTTATTCACATTCCATCTGTCCAGTTTTTTCTTTTGGTTTAGTGTGGGGGTTAAAGCGTTTTAGGATTTCCAATTCTGAGAGCTTTTTCTCCTTTAGATAATGGCTTCAGTCAAAGGCCACTGCTGTTTCTCTATCGAACCGCTCCAGTATTTAATGTTCACTGCGAGCTATTGTTCTCCAAATGCTTTCCCCTGCTGCGGGACACTCATGTGGCATGGCAGTGCTATTTCAGGTTGTGAGTGGAGGCCAGCGCTGAGGGCGATGGCCGCTCCGTTTGCATGTCCAATCCTGTTGGGATCGTCGTTAAGGGTTCCGCTATAATTATATAAGAATCACACATGGGTGTGGAGGGAGGAGCATATCTGCCACTTTCGCCAAAAATATTTTTTACAATTTTGTTCTATTGCTATTGAGAAATTAAAAAATAACTCAGGGACCATCTGTAGTCATTAATTTCCTAACACTACATTTGAGTTAACAATCAAGATAACTTATTCAAGATAACAATCTGGATTTTTGTGAGAACAACACTTTTAACATTGAGGTTTCTGCTGCTGCCTACTTGCAGCTACAGAGCATCTGGAAAGTATTCACAGCGCTTCACTTTTTCCACATTTTGTTGCAAATTTATAAAAAAAATTATAAATTAATTGCCACCAATTACAGCCTCAAGTCTTATTGGGTTTGATGCTACAAGCTTGGAACACCTATTTTTGGGCAGTTTTTTTAATTCTTTGATGCAGAACCTCTCCATCAGGTTGGATGGGAAGCTATTTTCAGATCTCTCCAGAGATGTTCAATAGGGCTTAAGTCTGGTCTCTGGCTTGGCCACTTAAGGACATTCACAGAGTCGTCCCGTAGCCACTTCTGTGTTATCTTGGCTTTAGGGTTGTTGTCCTGTTGAAAGATGAACCGTCATCTCAGTATGAGGTCCAGAGTGTTTTGGAGCAGGTTTTCATCAATGACGTCTCTGTACATTGCTGAATTCATCTTTCCCTCGTTCCTGACTCATTTCCCAGTTCCTCCCACTGAAAAACATCCCCACAGCATAATGCTTCCACCACCATGCTTCACTGTAAGGATGATATTGGCCAGGTGATGAGCGGTGCCTGGTTTCCTCCAGACATGGCGCTTGGCATTCAGGCCAAAGAATTCAATCTTTGTTTCATCAGACCAGAGAATTTTGTTTCTTATGGTCTAAGAGTCCTTGAACTAATAATCAACTGAATTTTTCACATGTGGACTCCAATCAAGTTGTAAAAACATCTCAAGGATAATCAGTAAAAACAGGTTGCACCTCATTTTAATTTTGAGTTTCAGGTTTTTATTTGTAATAAATTTGCAAAGATTTCAAACAAACTTTTTTCACATTGTCAGTATGGGGTTTTGTTTGTAGAATTTTTGAAAAATAATGAATTTAATTAATTTTGGAATGAGGCTGTAACAGAACAGTGAAGCGCTGTGAATACTTTCCGGATGTACTGCACAGTTAAATGAGTTCCCAACAAAATGAAAGAAGAACAGATAAATAATCATGGTTTCATTTTATGCTCTTATACACAACCTATTGTTTAATGTGTATAGAATATGTGTAAAAGAAAAAGTAAATGTAGAAAATATCTTTGGATCCTGCAGTTGACCTGCTTTGATACGTATTATTTGTGCTTAATGTTTTTTTTTTTTTTATTGAGAATTAATTTAAAATGGCCACACCTAAATGGAGCAGATGTCATCAGAATCGGAAAAATCTAAACACAGGGAATTTGGTTCCAGCTGTTAGTGACAGCTGTGTGAATGCAGGGTATGGTAAATATCTGCAATAAATAGTGCGTCCACAGAGCTTTCATTGGACAGCTTATCCATCTTAAAGAAATCGCAAGGGCGGTGAGAAGATGGTGGAGATGAGATTCTGTGAACTACAAAACCATACCTTATCATCTTCATCCTTCATCTTTTAGCCTTTTTCTGATGTTTGGTTAGGTCCATCTTTCTCACCGGCTTGATATGTAAATGAAAGCACCATGGGGAGCCATCAATCCCCCATACTGAGGAGGGTTAGGGGAAATGAACGCCTTCCTCATTGCCATTCACTTTAATCTTCATAATCTGAAGGGTTGAATAAATTCTGCGGATCTGCACCACGGCCACGGCCACGGCGATCCATTTTTATCCATTTGGATTGCCTGATTGAAACGGATCTTTGGCCAAGGCAATTTTTAGTTTTTCATCATTTCATCTGCTTCCTTTTGTTTTGGATGGTAAAAAAGAGAAAAAATCACGCAAGCAACCCACCTGGCCTCGTCACCGAAAGATTTATGAGCTGGAGAGAAAATGAGGTAGATTCCACCGAGAGGGGGGTGGGAAAGCGAAAAGGAACCCACAGAGAAACAGAATGCTTCTATATACTTCTCAAGCAGAGCTCGTCTTTTTCGCAAAGTGTTGTGCTCTGCCTGTTTGGAGCCAATTATACCGAAAGCGTCGCTGCCTCCCACTCCTCTGCGATCTATACGCACTGGAGTTCAGTTACAGTGCTGTGAGATATAAGGGCTTAATGAAGCAATGGCAGAGAGCAGACCCAAAAAACAGCCATTAGGCAGACTCTGCATATGGTACGGGTTCTCAAGTCTGCCATGTGTATTTTTCTTACTTACGTTTTTCATTTTTTTCCACTGTTTCAGCAATTCAACAAGCATCTGTGTTCATTATGTCCAGGGGCAGCTGGTGCACATGGGCTTGCAAAGCGAAACCCTTTTCTTCACTATACGCTTCCATTTTCAGCATCCACATCTGATTATTCGCTGTTCTACCGCCAGTCCTGTTCAATTGAAAGGTTAATTAGAAGGTGTTGATTTATTTTCTGCAACAGCACCTCCAACATAAATCACAGCTTTATATTAATGCGCTTGTTCAAATACATTAGCGGTTCAGGAGTAACACCTCATTCACAGAGACTTCACAATACTTCAGATAAACCGTTTAATAAATAAAAAGCGTATCGTTGTCAATATGCAGAAGTTTTCTGGAAGGAAATGTCTAGGTGGAATGTATGGAAGGAGTCTCCAGCGTCAGAGCAGAACATCTGACTTACAGAACATCAAAGTGATTAAGAATAAACATGTGGGTGTCATGAACAGAAACAGTGATAGCACTAGAACCAAAATGAATTGTGAGAAAGTTGAGTGATATGACCATGTAGTATAGATATTAAAATTTATTTTATAATAAATTTTATTGCAAACTAATTAGAGGAGCTCATGTACTCTTAAAACCCAACCATACAAGGGAAAGTAAACATAAAGGGGTTAAACACACACTGTCCAATCCGAGTGCAAATGAAAGAAAAAGGCACGACGTGTATGTTTTGTGTTGACGTTTTCTCTCAGTTTGAAATTCAGAGAAAATACATTAATTAAACAATCAATCAATAACAAATTCAGCTGTCTATCAGTTCCTCTAATTGTTGAGTGATAACAACTTGATATAAGCTGCATCACTTGTTTGTTTTTTTTTTTTTTTCATTTTTAGGCTCATTAGATTTCTGGAGTACTTCTCAAGCAATGTGGTGAGGATCTTCTGAAGGTGCACCAGGAAATAACAGCAGGAGGTAAGAACAATGAACGAGGGATTTTAAATGTGTCTAATGAACACAGCAGAAATGTAACTTAGCTGTATTCTCGAACTTCTGAAGTCAGCACCAACATCTTCATTACTTCAACACTGATTTTCAACATGATCTTCTGTATATCAGAATCACAAAACACATTGCAAATGCACTACATGGATTAAAGTCTTGGGACACCTGAATTCTCCAGCCATATGTGGTTCTTTTCCAAAACTGTTGCCCAAAGTTGGTGGCACACAATTGTACAGGACATATTTTGGATGTAGTAACATGAACTAGGAGACCCAAATGTGATCTAGCATAAAAATGCCACTGTGGACAATGCCAGCTTTATGAAGATCTGCTTTGGACGATGTCCTGCTATAGAGCTCCAACCCTATTGATGATGTTCACCTCAGGCCTCCTCACCTCACCTACATCTGATTTTACTAATACATTATTGTGCCTGATTAAATGTGCCTCCATGAAATCTAGTGGAACATCTTCCCAGAAAGGTGGAGTTTATTATAAGGCCAGAATGGAACACAGTTTGGAATGAAATGTTCAGATCCTGGTCAGGTCTCCACCCCCATGCAATGTATTTTATCCTATTCTTGAGTTATATTTTAACAGCAAAGATGCAAACTAAACCCGGAGTCTAATTTCCAGCCAGTTTGAGTGGAAAACTACCTGAAATATGACATTAACGATTTGGCGCTTGTCCTTCGTCTTGTGTAGCTCTGTTTCTTGTCCTCTTCGCAAAGCCACAGTAGCAGGGTGACATTTTACTTCCCAAAGGGCACGTGTGAGATGGAATTACTGCCGAGTGTCAAGCACGTCATCTCAACATGTTAAATGGCCGCTCTGAAATGTCAGCACACACTAACGAAAGACATTCGAGAGAACTCACGTTTCCTGTCACGTTTTGCCTCTGTGCTCCGACTCGAGCAAAAATCACGTGAAAAAGCCGCTCATAAGCTCATGAAGAACAGCAGAGGAAGTGCAGTTAAAAGGAGAGAAAAAAACATCACTGCCATAGGGGTAATAAAATTAGGCTTTAAATGTGTTTTTTTCTTTCTTTTTCTCCTTTATTTTTTCAATATCTGAGCCTCGCACTCATTCCTACATTTGTGTCCTAATATAGTCAGAGTTGAGTGCTCTTCTGTCCTCCTCAGCGGAGTGCATCTATTCAAATCCCGTCTTCCCAATTCAGCCCTGCTGCAATCACACACACACACACACACACACACACACACACACACACGCGCACCCCAGGTGAAAGGAGGAGGAGCAGGAACAAGCTATTCTAGAACGTGAAAAAGTGTAAGTGTGTGTGTGTGTGTGTGTGTGTGTGTGTGTGTGTGTGTGTGTGTGTGTGTGTGTGTGTGTGTGTGTGTGATTGATTACTAACAGGCGTGGGTTATATGCTAGCAATGTTCTAGTTCACACACACACAGGACTTGACAATGCTGCAATTCCTACACTTGTTTTTTCAGTCTTTTTTTTTTTTTATTAAGTTGTTCGTAAATAATTTCAGCTAAACGGAAAATGTTTCTGATGCTTTTCCTCCACACGCAGATGTTCTCATAATCTATCATGTAAAAAGTGTGTTCATGAAACAATTAGCACATTTAGCAGCAACCAGGCTTCTATAACAGTCAATGAGAGATGAAATGGTGCCTCCATGTGCTTAATCTTCTACTAACGCAGCTCAGCCACTGCAGCGAATCGCTTCCCATAGACACACACACACACACACACACACACACAATTACATTTACGATATTGGTGATACACACCATTATCCACAGCAACTTACATTTATCTCATTCATAAAGCTGAGCAGTTGAGGGTTAATGGACTTGTTTAGGGGCAGAGGAGAGGCATCTTGGTGTGGCTGAGATTTGACCTCACAACCTTCACAAGCTACCACAACCCCCACTACCCCCTTAAGGGGGTGTCAATATTTCTGTCCTGACTTAATGCATAATCTTATTTTTTGGTAACTTGGAAAGTGGTAGCTCAGTGTTTGAGATATTGAACTTATTACCAGAAGGTCATGAGTTCAAGTCCCAGCACCACCAAGTTGCCACTGTTAGGCCCTTGAGCAAGGTCCTTAACCTTCTCAGTATAGCTGTACAGGCAATTTAATGCGAATTCATCCAGAGACACCTGGATTATACAACTGCTCGCCTATATGGAAGAACCACAGACAGCTTTTGTCAATATACTGTGTTATAGTAGTGAAATGTCTTCTGAACCCAAAGGTTGTGTGTTTATGCTGTTGCAGAACCTCTAAATAGCAGAAACCAAAACTCAGCTGACCAATCAGGAGTTATTCTTTGGCAATGTCAACTCACGTTCATTAGGGTCCAAATCTGGAACGGATTTATTGAAAGCTGAGGTGTGACCATGTTAAAAGCTGAATACAAGTAAAATTCAATCGAACTGAAGTCATGTAATTTGCCCCTGGTCCTCTAAGTGAACAGTTTTCACACCTTGGTTTTCACACCCAACTGAGCAAGACCTGGTCTGGCAAAAACAAGCCAGTGTGGAAAAAAGTCCTTCAGAACAAACATCATTTTTATAAACCCCTGATAATTCCACCCCTGTCTCTCCTTCTCTCTTTTTTTCTTTCTCTCTGAAAACACCTTTCTTAGCAGATGTTTATACTCTAAGGCATTTTGCTCAACATGCCCCAAAACAGCCGGTCTCTAATCTGCATTACAAATTGCTGTTTCTTCCCACTGGCATTTGCCTTTATTGTTTCTTACATTATTTTGCATAAGGAAAATATATTTTGCAATCTTACACACGGACTGTGCTTTATTAGACCCAATATAACCGACTGATTAAGCCATTAAAGACACATCTGCTATCCTAATTTATTTTTAATTTATCGAGGACTGGGCTGCGTACTGCAGCACCAGTGCTGACATTTTAATTAAGTCCAGACAGTAAGAGTGATTACGGGCACGGAGAAGCCGGAGCGGTGTTTATGTGGCGGTGCTGGATGGATATTTGCGTGACGGTGTTTGGTGAGAAAAGTCTGAGTGTAAAAAGGAACTCGGATCTCTTTCTCCTGCTCGCTTTTCCTTCCTGTAGAGATCTTGACTATGAAGATCGGATGTTGGAGTTGCGTGTTATGTGCTCAGCTTTGGGCACTTCATTGGCAAATAAGTGTTCAAGTGTTTATTAAGGCAAGCTAATTGTACTAGCCATGTCACCAAAAGCTTCATCAGATATAATCTTCTCATCTGCAGCTCAAGGAATCATTCCAGACAGTCATAAGGATTGGTCACTTCATGCTTTTTTTGATTGCTTGCATAAACACAGGGAATCTCAGGGAAACCTCATTAGTAAAGTATGTTGTGGCTGATAGATGTGAGCTCCATGGGTTTATATGGAACTTCAATCAGTCGTATTGTGGACAAAAACCCAACCAACCTGTGAAGAAAACCATTGTGGAACCAGTCCAATGCATAGATGTGCACAAGATGACCAGAAGTATGTAGATTCATGATCATCACACCCACATGTGTTCCTTCAGTTTCTACAATTGTTCGAAAAATTCTTTTTTGACCCCTGTTCCAGCATGATGATGCTGATCTCCATAAGGACATGGTTGTTGTTGTGACTGTTTAAGTGAAAGAACTGAAGTGTTCTGCACACAATTTCATGACTTCCTCAACCCCTACGCCTCCTGACCTCCTGCAGCAGTGTCTGATCTTACTAATGCTCTTGTAGCTGAATGTACACTAATCCCCAAAGCCACAGCCTAAAATCTAGTGAAAAGCATTGATAAAAGAGCAACAGATGTTAAACAAGAACATCGTCAGGATTATGGACCTTAACACCCATTAACCTCCATTTCTCATCTTGATTTCCACAAAGGCAATTTAATCCTGGAAGTCCCACCTCCATGCTAACATCCTCATCCCCAATTATCTCCATAATGCACCAATGAATGGAAACGGCACCTGAAATTGGAGAAATCCAAAACGCTAAACCAAATAATTAGCTTTTAGTTCATATACATGACGGGCATACGTTTGTTATGGGGAGGGGTGCACAAACTTTTAGCCATATAGTGTACAAGCAATTTAGTATTTTTTTTTACCAGAAAATGTAACCGAGTGTTTTTATGCACAGACATTTACAATTTCTTAATTGATTTATAAATGTAAAAGCAGATTGAACATTTCATGCATAAAGCTTGTAAAAAGTGTGAGTTGTTTTATTAAGATCTGTGTACACACACACACACACACACACACACACACACACACACACACACACACACAGCACAAACTCTTTACCATGAAGATATAATAAGTTGTGATGCAACGCTGGCCTTTCTGGATAATAAAGCCCACGGTGTTTCGTTTAGCGGCGATGCTAAGTGTAATTACAGTGTGATTAGAGTGTACGCTGTACAGAGTCTTTTCTTTGCGGAAAATGCTTTTGTATAATTTTCACGGTCTCTGTGCTTCCTCATTGTCTATAAGATGTAAAAGGCTACGCGCGATCGTTCGTCCTTGGCGTCCGTATTTCCCAGTTGCTAAGCAACAGTGTTCTGGTGAATGTAACCGCTCGAACAATGTATTTGACTTCTCATGCCGAAAGCACAAATTCATCAGGGCGGCGAATGAAATCCAAATGAAAAATCCACGCGGTTTTAGAAGTTCACAGTTGTTCACGGAGCAGCACACAACACGACTCGGGAATTCCAGGCGGAAAGATGTCAAGTGACGAATAAAAGATTCAGTTATCACACGTTCTTCCATTTATAGGTGCTTTCAATATTGTAGAACATCTATGAAGTCAGCTAGAATCTGACTGTTACCAGGAACTGACACTGGAGATTTGTTTAGACTCATTAATTCACAAGTGTGTTAAAGTCGGGTGCTGATGTAGATGAGAAGGTGAGGAGGTCTAGGGTGCACATTCATCCCAAAGGTGTTCAGTATAGAACCCATAGAAAGCCGATCTTCATTGAGTTGGCTTTATCTACAGTAACATTGTCATGCTGGAACAGGTTTGGGTCTCCTAGTTCAATGGAAGGGAGGATTTCATGATAATTCATCCAATAGTTTGCAGGAAACAGTTTTAAGCAACATCTGACCAATCAGAATTCAACATATTTCCATCAGAGGGGGGATAAAGTTTTGATGGTGCCCTCTGGTGGACAGGAGACCATGGCAGCAATTTGAGAAGATCATTTGTACTGTGGTGTTTTTGGTGTCCCTCGGAGCTAACAGCTTAACTGCTGAGCTTTCGCTGTGCTATTTTAAAAGAAACAGATAACACAGCAGTGTGTTTGTTTGATGGGAAGGGAAAAAAATACATCTTTTAGAGGTAAAGTGTGAGATTCGCTCCCTGCCTGTTGACCGTCTCCGGCTGTTCCCTTTTTTAACGCAGCATGGAACACACAGGTAACGGAGTGAGCGAAGAAGTTTGTCCTTCAAATCCAAAAGGATATTTTCTGCATGGCGAGACAAAGACACCGAGAAGTAAATAGGAGAGGCCTGAGGGCTTAGTCAGCCTGCTGAGAAGCTCTTTTAAAAGAATTTTTTTTGGAGCTCAATATGGGGGGGGGGGGGGACATTTCCATCACAAAGAAGACCTCAGCCTCATTGGCACACGTGCCCTCGCCATCAGCGGCCTGACGAGAAGGTTATAGAAAAAACAGAATTTCTCAGAAGCCTACCAGTTCGGTTTCTGGTTTCTAACCATAGCTCTGCATCCTCTCTCATCTTTTGACTTTGCCATATGGTATGCTGTGATTTTTAAGAAGCCTGAGGACACACTTTATTTAACAGTGTGGCACACGTTTCTGATTTGGAGATAAAAATGGCTTGGAGGAAGTTACAGGGGAGGGGTTACATGCTTCATCATGATCAATCGAGGGTTGTAAAATCATCAGGAGCACCGGCGCTTTTTATCAGCATGAAACAATGGACTGAAGGTTTCATAATTCAGCGCGTATGTACTTCACTCATCACATTAGAAGCTGATGACTAATAAACAGCTCCTGTTTTTTTTATCCTTCATAAGAAATCACAGAGAGTGATAAAAAATGTCACGACAGTGTTAAACAAGACTCACCAAGAGCTATGGAGTCGTACCAATTACGATTCTAGAGCCGGATTAGAGCCTTCGTAACTCTGCATTGTATCTAGAGAGCTGTTTCTGTGCAGTCTGAAGAATTCGGCTTTGAAAAAGTTCCAGACATCCGGAAAGTTTTCCCAGAGCTTCACTTTTTCCACATTTTATTATGTCACAGCCTCATTTTAGAATGGATTCAATTCTACAAACCAAACCCCATAATGACAAGAGGAAAGACGTTTGACATGTCAAGTCAAGTCAAGTCAAGTTTATTTCTATAGCGCTTTTCACAACAGACATCGTCTCAAAGCAGCTTTACACAAATCAACAGTGAAGGTGAATGGTGTGAATTTGTCCCTGATGAGCAAGGAAGGAAGGAGGAAGAAACCTTGAGAGGAGCCAGCCTCAAAAGGGGACCCCATCCTCATTTGGGTGACATCAAGAGTTTGATCATAAATCTTTCAACAATACAGAACACTGGAGAGTGAGAACTAACATGAGTACTGAAGATTATAAGTAATGTTCTTTCTGCAGTCTTATACAGTCTATATGGTTAGTAGCTCCTAGTTTTATAAGCTCAGCATTTGTGATCATCACAGATCCAGCATCATGAAAAAAAAAGAAAAAAAAAGAAATCAGGTATATAATTAGATGTGAACTGAAGTGCTCTGAATTCTTCCCGGATGCAGTGTAACATCACTTTGATCAGAATTTAATTTAAGTGAACTTTGAGTTCAGCATGGAGGCATTGAATCTGAGCTGCTGTGGGTAAAGCAATCAATTAAAACCTCAGATATAAATAGTAACACTAATGTGTCATAATCAGCACAATATATAGGATATTTTTGTTTGTTTCATTGTTTATTTTTGGTTTTGGTTGTTTTCATTATTATTATTTATTGAACGAATGGATAAATGAATGATTAGAAAGGGCCAATGGTGGCTGCTGGAATTATTTATTTAAATAAATAAATAAACAAAAACATTATTTATTTATTTATTTATTTATTTATTATTCGTTTGTTTTTGTTTATTTAATGACAAAAATTTATATATATTCCAACAAGGAAAAACTACATTTTTTTATTTATTTGTTTGTTTACTAATTTATTTATTTATTTGTGTTTTTGGTGTAATTTATTTATTTTTCTTAGGTTCGTATTAATTATGAGTAAAAAAAAAAAAAATAACTATATATATATATATTTCTTTTTTGTAAATTTTATTTAATTCATTTATTTATTCATTAATTTCTCTGTTTTATGTATTTATTTCATATTGTCTGCTTTTAAAACAAGACTGTAAATATATGCAGCGTATTACATTTAATCTTAAATAATCTAATATCAGGTATTAAACATCTAATCACTGCTTGAGTTTTATTAGATCATGTAGCAACATCATTTTTTTTTTATTGCCAGTCAAATATGTAATGCTTAAGCTCAGGGCTTTTTTCTTTCCCTCATTAAAAAATTATTAAAAAGATTAACATTAACAAAAACATCGCTCAGAGTCTCTGGATAAACTCCAGCATAATCCCCCAAACACACCAAACCCCGGGTGGGAAAACGAGTCCTCGATGATGTTATTAACTGCATCAGTTTGGGTCGTGTTCCAGCTGTCTGGTGGGCTTTAGCTGCTCCTTCCTGATCCAGAAACAGTTCGATTTGATTAGTTCATCATCAGCATGTTTATGATTCACTCATTTACACGTAATTATGGCAGTAAATGATGTTGAGCTTTGTGATCTTTACGGATGGGATTAGAACATCACAAAGCTCTGATCTACTCCATTCCATGAGAAAATAAATGGCCATAGCAGGGGGTTATGTTGGAAATGTACACTATTTGGACAAATGTTTATGGACACCTGAGGCCAACAAGTATGTGAGAAGATGTTCCAAATAGATTTTGTGGAGATTTTTTCGAGAAAAAGTGTTCAGTAAGGTCGAGGTCAGAGCTCCATAGCAGATGATCTTTCACTTCAACCCATGTAAAGCAGATCTTCATGGAGCTAACTTTGTGCACAGGAGCATCGTCATGCTGGAACAGGTTTGCGTCTCTTAGTTCAAGCTACTGCATCCAAAGACGTCCTTAACATTTGTGTGTCTCCAACTTTGTGCCATCACTTAGGTGAAGAACCACATTTGGCTGGAAAGTCAGGTTTTCCAATGTTTAGAAATACAGTATGGTGTAAATTCCTGAGCCTCGTTTTGTGTTAACCTGCTTTGTAAAGCTGGAAAATCTTTTACAAGTCACACGGTTTTACCGCCAATATTTTCTCTCAGATAAAATCATTCCTGGTACAGAATCCAACAGGATCCCTGACAGAACAAACAATAAACAATGTGCCACAAACCACCATCTGCTTTACACCCAGTCCCTTCAGAGACACTTTTCCAAAACAAATGCACTGAAATAGAGGAGAATCTTTATTAATTAACATTTTAGAATTGTAACGAGAAAAAGAGAAGAACCGCTGGATCCTGGAGCAAGTGAATTTGCTTGGTTGTGAGATTCTCAGATGATGGTAGGATTAGCGCTGATGGCATCGTGATGATAATGTATTTATTTTTAGTGTGTAAAGTTTGATTCAGATCATTCTTCTACTAATAATCATAGTTTTTTTTATTTTACTGAGACCAGTGAAGGAGTGGCATGGAGATTAGCATGGAGCGTAACATGGAGCATAGCGTGGAGAGTGGCGTGGAGCGTAGCGTAGCGTAGAGAGTGGCGTGGAGCGTGGTGTATTCATTTTTTTAATTATTAAGGAATTGCTCCTTGTGTGTAAAGCCAGTGCTCAGTGCTCGCCGAATTGAAGTGACAGTTTCAGTATGTTCTCATTTCCACTGCTCCCCTGTTGCCCAATAGGTTGCAACAGAGACAACATGCACTCAAATTCTCTTCACTGATAACATTACCTACTATGTAGGTAATCCAGATCCCTGACAATATGTATTCATTATAATGAAAATGCATATTAGACTCGCATCACATGACTCCAGATGTTGACTTTTTGAGAACGAATAAACACCCATGATATCAAATGCATTCCTGATGCCACTATTGCGATCGATGCATCCTTAATCAGCGCTCGTGTCGGCTGAACACGCGCTAAACGGCTGACTGGAGTTTATTGACTTGAGGAGTATAAATGTATCTCCAGTTAACAGTGTGCGATACAGATGTTCGCTGTCAGAAGAATATACGAGGAACAGCTCCAGCATTATAAAGCCATAATCACGTTAGTGTTCAATTTTAGTATTTTTATGGACAATGCCTGTCTTTCTTTGTTTTGTTTTTTTTTCATCTGATTTCCATTTGATTCAACACAATACAATTCAATGGAAGAAATACGATGTTCTGCAATTCAGTATAATACAGAAAGTCGTTTTATTTCTTTGCTTCAGACAGACAGCAAATCATCATTTTATTTAAGTGCCTTCAGACGTCTAACGCATGACCCCTTTCACAAACACGCCTTTGTAGTGGCAAAAAAAAAGGCACTGCAATAAAACCAGACGTTCTTCTTCTGTTGTGTCTACAGGAAGTTACAACTCTACCTCTGCCATGTTAATCTGTACTCTATGTGACTCTCAGGACACGCCTCCGTCTCTGTAGTGTTGTGATACGTCATATTCACGTAGCAGCTAATTATTGGTCACTTTCTAAGTAATACCAGACTATTAACTAATAATTATATATTAATAAATACTTTTTTACCGATGCAAATATGTTTAAGACACATTATGTTTAAGCAAATTGCTAAATCTTACCATCTCTAATGCATATATACTATATCTATATTTATATATATATATATATACACCTACACACACACAGTTTATATGTATGTATTTTTCCCGCCCGGCACATTTGATGGCTTTCATCTCTGAGGGCTGTGATGTTTTCTTTGTTTCCATTAAGCGGAACACAGTATGTTATCACAGGCTCCATTATCACGCAGGACAAACTATGAAGAAAATGTTTCTTCCCTGCGATCCACGATGGCTCTGCTCTGGAAATAGCACCCGAGGTGACATTTTAATATAATAATTGTGTAGGTTGTGCTTGTGTTCCTGCACACAGGCAGGTGACAGAATGAGTTTCGACTCTGTGAACTTCTCGTTCTAACAATAGCGTGAGGTCTGAAGGAGGTTCTCTTTTTATAGAAGCCAATGTGATCTTTTTTTTTTTTTTTTTTTTTTGCGTGAATAAAGACGCAATTAATCGCTGCGTTATGTGCTAATTGCGATGCCTCGTTTACAGACCTTACGCTTCCAGCTATAATTCTGATTACAAACATGGACTGGATAGTGGTAAATTGGTTTTATGGTCTTGTAGTATGCTCATGTTCTCATCATGTCTATATTGGTTTCTTTTGGGTTCTCCAGGTTTACAGTACGATGAAAGAAGAAACCCAAATACGTGTGTATGAAAGGCATTTAAACAGGTGGATGTGTGCTCAGTGTTCATGAGATCCACCACAACCCTCACCAGAATAAGAGGTTGCTTCAGATGAACAAATGTGTAATGGATTAGAAAAGTCTATTCTTCCTCTAGAACTAAAGATTTTTACAAGGAACAACCCAAGAACTCATTCTAAATGTTCTACATGTTCAACACTACCATTCAAACACCTTCTCATTGAATATCTTTCAAAAGAATCATGATCCTTACTCTTGTACATTTCTGGAAACCCGAATACAATCGATATTAAGGTGCATGGAAGATCATATGATGGTTCATCATGGCCAAGAACACCTTCCTAAACACTGATTTTTTTCATTAATGTGTCGTAGACAGAAAGAAAAACCCGTATGTCAAACGTTGATCCTATAATATTGAATTATGTTCTTTCTCCATGCTTGAGTGTGGGGTTTATATCTAAACCTGCCTCCCTCAAATAACTCAATCTAGAGCCGTTATCTCCCAGTGGGTTCTGTTGTTATTTAACGCTGAGACGTGACCATGTTTTTCTCCACGAGACTGTGATCCAGACACTCAGGCTTCACGAAAAAGAAAAGAATATGCAGAAAGTCCATATCCAAACCCAGATTAAGGAAGAGACAGATGTTAATAACCAGCTTCGGTGTCCACCATTACAGCTGCCTTTTATTGATGATTTGTTTTTGTGTGTGTGTGTGTGTGTGTGTGTGTGTGGGGGGGGGAGTCAGACATGTTGTAGCACAAATAAAAGCTGCACATAAAAGAGAGGCTCGTTTGTGTCTTATTGACTTCACAATTGCGGCTCTGTCCCAATTTTCATGGCGATTAGGTGTCAAGGTGGCGAAGTTCTAGATCTCCAAACCACCAATAAACCAGGCCAGGGGTGTATTTTCGAATTCGGGGTTTTAGCTTTTACTGAGGTTTAATTTATTCATATTTCATGCTGATTAGCTTGTTCGCGGCTTGCGCTAAACAGAAGGCTGAAAAAAGAAAGTGTCCCTGTGGTGATAAGTGTGCTCGCTGTATTCGAGTGTGAGCTACTGCCTGTTAAGTAAGATTGAGTGCAGGTGCTTCAAAGGGAGATTGCTTTCAGGAAAAGGGTGTTTTGTCTACTAAATAGATCTTTAACGTGAGCCGACTGGATTTATTTCTTACATCGTCATGCATTTTTCATGCACGGTCGTCCTGGGAGCGTTTGGCCAGAACCATAAACCTGTCCGGCGTGATGCATGCGGGCTGTGGTCAAATTAGACTGACGCACGCCCAAATCACATCGCGCAGATCAGCGTTTCTGCCACTCAACTTCCCAAACTTGGTATATATATTGATTTATTTATACAGAATCTCACAAAAGTAAGTGCACCCCTCACATTTCAGCAACTGCTGGATGAAGTTTAGGATGGTCAGTATCTGTGGAAATTATTTAGTTCCATTTACCATGGAGAGAAATGTGGAGAGGAACATCATTAATAAAGAAATGATAAGCTTATTATATCTCTATAGAAATGAGAACATACATTAGATGGATTTTTGAAAGGAAATAAAGAAAATGACTCGATTGGTTCTGTCTGTGGTTTGAATCTATTCAGATGGGTACAATAAGAGAACCCTTGTGAGGAGAAGAAGAGATCTTGTCTTGTTTCCATAGCAAACAGAAGCCTGTTTTTGCTGCTCAGTGTTCTGTTCAGTTCAGTTCAGTTCAGTTCGAGCATTATCTGTGAGATTATTGATGATTACTGTTGTTGTGAAGCTCAACGTGTCCTTAAACGACACGCCGTTGCTTCAGATTTGCGTGACTCATCCTGCACAGTGGTCACATCTGTGAGGGCGAGGAAAAGAAGAGCAGTGGAGGAGAGGATAAGAGGAGGACTGGAGAAGGAGAAGAGGACTGGAAGAAAGGAGAAGCAGAGGACAGGATGAGAGGAGTAGTGGAGAAGAGGAATAGTGGAGGAGAGGAGGATTGGAGAAGAGGAGCACTGGAAAAGAGGAGAACTGCGGGAAAGGAGGAGAGCAGGATTGGAGGAGAGAAGGACTGAAGAAGTGGAGAAGAGGGAGACTGAGGGAGAGGAGGACTAGAGGAGAGTAGGACTGGATGAGAAAAGCAGTTGAGGAAAGGAGGAGAATAGGACTGTATGAGAGTAGGACTGGAAGACTTGACGAGAGGGGGAAAAGAAGACTGGAGGGGAGGAAGACTGGGAGAGGGCAGGACTGAAGGAGAGGAGGACGGTAAGAGGAGGACTCGCGAAGAGAAGGAGAGGAGGACTGGAGGAGAGGATGTCTGGGAGAGCGGAGGATTGGAGGAAAGAAGGAGAGGAGGACTGGAGGAGAGGAGGACTAAAGGAGAGGAGGAGAGGAAGACTTTAGGAAAGGAGGACTAAAGGAGAGGAGGACTGGAGGAAAATAGGAGAGGAAGACTGGAGCAGAGGAGGACTGGAAGAGAGGAGGACTAAAGGAAAGGAGGAGAGGAGGACTGGGCAAGAGGAAGACTAAAGGAGAGGAGGACTAAAGGAGAGGAGGATTGGAGGAAAATAGGAGAGGAGGACTGGAGCAGAGGAGGACTGGAAGAGAGGAGGACTAAAGGAAAGGAGGAGAGGAGGACTGGGCAAGAGGAAGACTAAAGGAGAGGAGGACTGGGGGAAAGAGGACTGGAGGAGAGGAGGACATGTGGCAGAGAAGAAAGTAGGATTGGTGAGTGATGAGTGGTGGAGTAGAACATTTAAAAACTCAAGTGTAAAGGAGAGAAACGTTGTAAGATATTGGATGATTGTTGGATTGAAAGTGTGACGAAATGAAAGAGTAAAAAAGTGGAGGTATAGAGTAGGAGAGAAGGAGGCATGTGTGGAGGTATAGAGGAGGAAAGAAGGAGGCGTGTGTGGAGGTATAGAGGAGGAAAGAAGGAGGCGTGTGTGGAGGTATAGAGGAGGAGAGAAGGAGGCGTGTGTGGAGGTATAGAGGAGGAGAGAAGGAGGCGTGTGTGGAGGTATAGAGGAGGAGAGAAGGAGGCGTGTGTGGAGGTATAGAGGAGGAGAGAAGGAGGCGTGTGTGGAGGTATAGAGGAGGAAAGAAGGAGGCGTCTGTGGAGGTATAGAGGAGGAAAGAAGGAGGCGTGTGTGGAGGTATAGAGGAGGAGAGAAGGAGGCGTGTGTGGAGGTATAGAGGAGGAGAGAAGGAAGCGTGTGTGGAGGTATAGAGGAGGAAAGAAGGAGGCGTCTGTGGAGGTATAGAGGAGGAAAGAAGGAGGCGTCTGTGGAGGTATAGAGGAGGAAAGAAGGAGGCGTGTGTGGAGGTATAGAGGAGGAAAGAAGGAGGCGTCTGTGGAGGTATAGAGGAGGAAAGAAGGAGGCGTGTGTGGAGGTATAGAGGAGGAAAGAAGGAGGCGTGTGTGGAGGTATAGAGAAGAAGAGAAGGAGGCGTGTGTGGAGGTATAGAGAAGGAGAGAAGGAGGCGTGTGTGGAGGTATAGAGAAGGAGAGAAGGAGGCGTGTGTCGAGGTGTAGAGAAGGAGAGAAGGAGGCGTGTGTGGAGGTATCGAGGAGGAGAGAAGGAGGCGCGTGTGGAGGTATAGAGGAGGAGAGAAGGAGGCGTGTGTGGAGGTATAGAGGAGGAGAGAAGGAGGCGTGTGTAGAGGTATAGAGGAGGAGAGAAGGAGGCGTGTGTGGAGGTATAGAGGAGGAGAGAAGGAGGCGTGTGTGGAGGTATAGAGGAGGAGAGAAGGAGGCGTGTGTAGAGGTATAGAGAAGGAGGCATGTGTGGAGGTATAGAGAAGGAGAGAAGGAGGCGTGTGTAGAGGTATAGAGAAGGAGGCATGTGTGGAGGTATAGAGAAGGAGAGAAGGAGGCATGTGTGGAGGTATAGAGAAGGAGAGAAGGAGGCGTGTGTGGAGGTATAGAGGAGGAAAGAAGGAGGCGTGTGTGGAGGTATAGAGGAGGAGAGAAGGAGGCGTGTGTAGAGGTATAGAGAAGGAGGCGTGTGTGGAGGTATAGAGGAGGAGAGAAGGAGGCGTGTGTAGAGGTATAGAGAAGGAGGCATGTGTGGAGGTATAGAGGAGGAGAGAAGGAGGCGTGTGTAGAGGTATAGAGAAGGAGGCATGTGTGGAGGTATAGAGAAGGAGAGAAGGAGGCATGTGTGGAGGTATAGAGAAGGAGAGAAGGAGGCATGTGTGGAGGTATAGAGAAGGAGAGAAGGAGGCGTGTGTGGAGGTATAGAGGAGGAAAGAAGGAGGCGTGTGTGGAGGTATAGAGGAGGAGAGAAGGAGGCGTGTGTGGAGGTATAGAGGAGGAGAGAAGGAGGCGTGTGTGGAGGTATAGAGGAGGAGAGAAGGAGGCGTGTGTGGAGGTATAGAGGAGGAGAGAAGGAGGCGTGTGTGGAGGTATAGAGGAGGAGAGAAGGAGGCGTGTGTAGAGGTATAGAGAAGGAGGCATGTGTGGAGGTATAGAGGAGGAAAGAAGAAAGCGTGTGTGGAGGTATAGAGGAGGAAAGAAGGAGGCGTGTGTGGAGGTATAGAGGAGGAAAGAAGGAGGCGTGTGTGGAGGTATAGACAAGGAGAGAAGGAGGCATGTGTGGAGGTATAGAGGAGGAGAGAAGGAGGCATGTGTGGAGGTATAGAGAAGGAGAGAAGGAGGCATGTGTGGAGGTATAGAGAAGGAGAGAAGGAGGCGTGTGTGGAGGTATAGAGGAGGAAAGAAGGAGGCGTGTGTGGAGGTATAGAGAAGGAGAGAAGGAGGCGTGTGTGGAGGTATAGAGGAGGAGAGAAGGAGGCGTGTGTGGAGGTATAGAGGAGGAGAGAAGGAGGCGTGTGTGGAGGTATAGAGGAGGAGAGAAGGAGGCGTGTGTAGAGGTATAGAGAAGGAGGCATGTGTGGAGGTATAGAGAAGGAAAGAAGAAAGCGTGTGTGGAGGTATAGAGGAGGAAAGAAGGAGGCGTGTGTGGAGGTATAGACAAGGAGAGAAGGAGGCGTGTGTGGAGGTATAGAGAAGGAGAGAAGGAGGCATGTGTGGAGGTATAGAGAAGGAGAGAAGGAGGCGTGTGTGGAGGTATAGAAATGAAAATGGAGCAGAGGGGAAAACAAGAAAATTGTTTGTAAAGAGTTTAGGATGAAGAAGAGCGAAGTTGAGGATGTGAATGAATGAAATGGAGCAGTAGGTAAGGTAGAAGGTAAAGTAAAGAAATATAAGAAGGATGCTTGTTGCTTGTTGAAGGAGGATTTTTGTAATGACGTTCAAACACTCTAGTTTGCTGAAATGTTGGAGTTGTTGCTAAGTGATGACTTTAGTTTCTACGGCTACAACATGAACACCGCTTTCGTTGCTTAAAGTTGAGATTACTTCAGATAGTGATGGTGTTCTGGATGGCTAAATGGTGCACATGGTTTAGCTGTCCAGAGTAGGTGGAGGTGGGAGCTCAGTGGTTAAGACGCTGTCACTCTTGGGCCCTTTAGTGAGGCCCTTAATCCTCTTTACTTATTTCTTAACCCTCTTTGCTCATTTGGCCATCATACTCTTAGTGTGACATGAATTAGAGTTACAGTGGATATAATTATTGACACAGGTAATAAAGTTGTAGCTAAACGTTAAAGGTTCTGGGTTGCTTATAGGAAGGTCAGGGTTTTAAAGCCCCATGACTGCCAAGCTGCCACTCTTAGGCCCTTGAGCGAGGCCCTTAACGTTTTCTGCTCCATGGGCGATGTATCATGGCTGACCCTGCACTCTGACTCGAGCTGCCTAATATTCTGGATATGCGAAGAAAGAACTTCACTGTCCTGAAACGTGTTTGACGAGTAAATGTATACATTTCTATTTATTACTGTCTGATCTGCTGGTGCTGAAAATAAAATAACACCTTCTGACCAATCAGAATGCAGAATTAAGCAGCATTGAGTTATTTGCATTTTGTTAAAGAAATATGTTGCGCATTGAACTCAACACGACCACACACACACACACACACACACACACACCCCCACACACACACACACCCACACACACACACACACACACACACACATAATGTCGACTGATTCATTTGTGCTCCACGAGGTTGAAGTAAATCAGCAGTGACTGCCATTAGGAGCCGTCGCTCCTCGCAGACACTCGGGCGTTTTCACCGGGGCGTTTTCGCACTGCGCCGACTCGCCAGGATGTGACAGGACTTGTTAATATCACGCCATGTCTGTCTGAGAGTAGATAATGTCACTTGATAGGAAACAAACCAGAAATTAATCGCGAGATGTATTCATGCAGTGAAGTGCTGCCGAACGCTACAAAGCGCGTAAATTGTAGCGCTTTAAAATACGCTGCAACGTTTTACGACCGAAAAAACACAACAGCCATTAGATTACTGTCAGATATTTCATTTTTTTCCGCTTTCATGAAAGTGACATTAAAGCAAAACTGAGAAAGAGAAAGAAAAGAGAAAGGAATAAACAGGGTGAGTCAGAAGTGCAGTGGAGTTCAAAGCGTCCCGCGTCCCGCGGATTCATGGTTGTACAAATGTCACGGGTTTCTGGCTGAGTGGCACTGAAGGACCCTCAGGGGCTTTTCTGTCTTTTTCTTTCTTTGCATCTCTTTTTTTTTTTCTTTTTATCTTTTATCTGAGCGCTTCTTTGTGCAGTAGCAAGTCACTTTAGTCTGCTTGTGTTAAAGCGAAGACTTGGATACGCTCAGTGACCTTAAAGAGCGTCTGGACAGTTCCAGGATGTTCAGTGGGGAACTGGGAACTTTGTTTTTTTTAATCTGGGGAATTTTAAAACTGGGAAAATTTCATTTGATTTATTGGAAAACATCTTATTAGACCAGGAGTTTGCTACAGGACTGGATTATTTATTTATTCATTTGCTGATTGATTGATTGATTGATTGATTGATTGATTGATTGATTCCAGCACTGTTTATAGGCCTGTTTTTCCTGTTGTAGGTTAATGTGCAGTATGTGTTTACATACTTAAATTCTAATTGTGTTTTTCTGGAAGGTTGTGATTGATTTGTATGACGTGGGGGTGGAGCATTGCGGTGGGAGGGTGGAGTCACTGGGTGGAGGTGACAATAGGAGTCTCGTCCCGGGTGCCAAAAAGGCCAAAAAGAAACAACTCTGATTGATTGAGGGACTGATTTTTTTAATAAATCCATTAACTGGAATCGATTCCTCCTTGTTTAAACTCCTTTCTGTCTGAAGCCGAAGTAAATCTGAGTTTCGTTTGAAGTTGGATATGACCGTGGAAAAGAAACTCATTTTTTTAAACATACCTCCTGACATTTTGAAAAGCTGAATCAAATATGTAAGCTCACACTTCCCACAGGTCTGCTAAATCCTTTGATATTTAAGTGCATATGTTACAGACAGAGGAAACAGGTTTAAGGTCAATAGTGGTGACACAGTTAAGACTCTGATATACCGATCAGAAGATCTGGAGTCGAGCATTGCCAAAGCTGCCACTGTGTCCTGTTGGGCCATTGATGACGGCCCTTAGCCCTGTTTATTTCTGGCATGAAGTAATATGTCTGACCATGTGCTCCAGCCCAGACTTTCTAACAAGCTGGAATATGTAAAGAAAAAATGTCACTCTGTATGTATATAAAATGTATAAGTTCAGCTTATGCAGTTGATGTAAACCGAATTCCTTGTCAATCGTCTGCACAACTATTATGTACGTTTGTCTAAGAGAAGGAAACAATATGTGTGTTTTTTTCTCTTATAGACAACTGTCACGCTAATAATAGCTGACTTTAATCCTACACCAGCAGTTGGTCCCATCACTGCTGAAACAATCAGGCATTAAGTTACTGTTTCAGGGAAAATGGACGTCTCCCATCGGCAGGACTGCATATTTAATTAACCACAAAAATCTCCTCTGTATGAAAAAAGCAGCAATAAGACTATCAGCTGAACGATAAAGTGAAAATTCTATTTTTTTGGGCATCAGGGACTTTTTTTTGTCTTCCTTCACTTTAATAGAATGAATTGACATGCAGAGCGTCCGGCTGCTGCCGCACAGCCAAATGGATTGTTTCTTTTCCTCTTTTCAGCTTTGCGAAATCAGAGTGTCTTCGAAAAAGGGGTTTTATTTAATTTTTTTCGGTAATGCACTGAATATTCCTTAGGGCTGCCTTTTCTTGTTATCCTGGAACAAACTTTTCTATGCCATCCTTGAAAGAACAAAAATGAAAAAAAAAAGATTCCTGTCACAACTCATGCAGTTGGAATAGAGTCTGAAGCACAGAGTCTCGTTGAGATTTCTGCTCTGGGTTAAGAGTGAGGTCACAGACAGATTGATTGAAATGATCAACATGGAAGATATAATTATTTGACATTCCAGCACTTGGTCCAGCAGCTGTAATAATGTTCAGTAGATGTTCACTGGTCCACAGTGTGTTCTGTTTGAGTTCGGAATGCTGTAGAACTAAACTGCGTTCATTTTAATATGCACGGACCATCACGGTTCTGTACAGTTTTCCTTCCAGGACACAGGCAGGACATCTGCAAAACTTTTGAGGCTTTATTTAAATTCTTCTCACAACTTTTTAACTTGAGCATTAAAGAACATGAAGAAGTCTGACGAACAGGCTCTGGCTGAGAGGAAACGCAGACTGAACCCTGAACTGAATGTTTAATCTTCGTTTAAGGCAAAGAGGTTACAGCGTATTAGATAATGCCGTAATGTATTTACCCTGAGTCTTTTGAAGAAGAGTGTGGTGGTAATATTTCCTGATAAAAAGAGGACAAGGACAGAGAGATTAGAGACAATCCAATGTCAGAAAACTTACAGTTTTACCTCGGACCGTTACAAAGCAGTGACACTGGAGACTCCTTCCATGCACCATAGAAACATAGAAACACTACCGTTGCCATAGAAACACTACCGTATTGAACCGAAAGCTGTAATATAAACCTGCACTATTGTCAGAGCTGCTGTTCGAGTACATTATCAGTGCCTTCTGACCAATCACCATCCAGAACTGAGCATTGCTGTGTTTAAGACCAGAGCTATAACCAGAGCTTCACTCATTTTTATATGCAGGCTCAGCAAGTCTGTGTAGACACAACAAACTATATGCCTGACATTTACTGTCCATATAGCTGGTTATGCTAGCAAGAATTAGCATTGTGTTTTACTCACCTCTGCAAAAAGCGGCAGAGCAAATTGCAGTGGTAATCAGGAAACCCAGATGGACAACCAGCTTTTGTTTTAAAAATCATGAAAAAACCCTCCAAAACTGAATGGAAAATCTGGAACAGGTAGCACATTTGGTACGTAAAGTGTTGCTGGGGAGAAAAAAACCATGATTGCAATATTTAAAAGAAGCATTCAAGCTGTAAATGAAGCAGCAATGATGCTGAACATGAGAATGCAAGGCCACTGCGTTTATATGAGGTTTAGATTAAAAAATGAATGAAAAAAAATTCAATGCCATTGCTGTTAAAGATAAAGAATTGGACTCAAAGAGGAACTAAAGAAACAACCTTGTGCCTCCTAAACTATTTGCGCAGATTGTGAATAAGAACATCACCATTTTGTAGCGTGTCATCAAGTGCACATCATAATACCATGAAGTTCCCAGCAGAACCCCCTGGTAAAAGGTCCGAATGTGCAAAAGTTTATGAACTACTTGTAGCTTATATCTTTATGGTTTATCTTATGCATGTTTTTCTAGAAATGAACACTTTGATGATGTCAACATGATGAAAACCCTGTGTAAACACTGCTGGAGATGTAAGAGCCAGATCCCTGCACAGAATTATTTATACTTTGTGTCTTTGTGTTTGTATTCAAATAAACGCCGCCCACTGACCTGCTCACAAACAGATCCTCGCTTCTCATTCAGCTCAGTATGCATCAGCGTCGATGCATGGTTTATTATTTTGACAGTTAGTAATTCATTGGTTTGAAACATTATAATAAATCTGCCATTTCCTGGCTGACGAAGTCCGTATCGCACAACAGAGATGTCAAGCGTGCGACGCCCTGTCCGATCGCACCTGCCGCTGTTCGCTATTATTCTTGCATTATACGTCATGAAGACGTGCTACAGGACGTGAGAGGAAATCAAGTGTCAGTGATTCCGCTGCAGGGGGGGGCACTTCAGCATATTTCAATTAATCACAGGCCACGTATGATAAATAGCCGGTTGTAAATTCAGGTACGGGTGTTGAAAAGCACTCTTCCATCACTGTGTCAGTTCAGCGCCGAGACCCGTCTCTAAGAAAGCACAATTTACCACCCCTCAACACTCCACTTACTGAAATGTAAGGCTTTGGGAAATACTGCAGTATATTCAAGTGAAAGAAAGGACACATGCGGGAGCCGTTAGAGGATAGTAAGGTGGTCCTGTGTGTACGCAGCAGTATGAATATTTACTTCTGCAAACGCTCTGTAAGCACAAAGACCAAGCACAATTACAGAGACAGCACGGTTCTTTAAAACACAAGCTCCGGCCCGTGGGAGAGAAAGTGTCTGCAATGGAAAAGTTATTGATCAAAATGAAGCTGTAAACCTTTCAAAAAGGGACGTTTTCATTTTCAGCCCGGGATAAAAAATGGACTCGGCGCCTTCTGAGTCAGCTGATGGGACCAGGCCTTCGTGTCACTCAGGTTGATTGAATTTCTCTCGGGGGTTTATTCTGGAGGACACTTCCGAAAGACGTGCGTTACTTTTGGCATTGATTGAAGGCACTTTTTCCCCCGCAGGAGCCAGAGGCAGTTCTTTAAAACTCCTGAAATGAGAAAAAATCTGGCTGCAGATGCTATTCAGCGGATCTGGAGCGAGGATGCTGACCGCTAGGAAAGATTTGCATTACAATAAAAGGATTAATGCAGAACATGGATGGCTAGCACAGATGCAAATTCTCATCATGTTTGTGAAGGTTTTATAATGACCATTCTGTTTTTTTTCCCAAACACACTTTGGTGGAAACGCACTCGGTAATTAGTTTGGTGATTTGCAGAGGTGCGATCTACAATAATGCCCAGGTGTGATATCAGGTTACATTCTCAGCTTCAGCAGTTTGTTGGGTTAAAAGTTGAGTTTTTTTTTTTTACACATTTAAGTGTATTTTTTACATTGTTCTGTCTTGAGTTTGACTCATTTCGGTCGAACTCTATGCGATTTTCACATCGGCCATTAATCTGCTGTCGGTGAGCAAACCTGCGATTTTATCTGCTTATAGGAATCTTTTAGGATTTTCAAAATATGTCTCAGACACCGAAATCGTGGCCGAAATCGCACAGTGTGCACCTGCTTTACGTTGAATTTAATTGTTGTATTCTTTTGTTGGTTCTGTTTTGTTGGGATGGAAGTGTCTGTTGATTTATGGTGATCTGGTTTCAGTCTCTTTTGAAATGTGAATTGTGTGCAGTGGGTTCACTGAGATATACTGAAGGTGACCTCGTTTATCTTTTATTTATTGATAGAGACTTCAAAGCACTTCTGAAAGTTTCTCTGCATAAAGGGTTTGATAAATGCTGCAAATGTAATGTATCAATGAGCCTCATTTATCAGCTTTAAGTACAATTTTGTTACATTTTTGCAGCAAAACAAAATGAAAGAAAATAAAAACCGGATGCATGGCACGTGCTGAATCACCGACGATGTGCTTTGAAACTCATCGTTTACATTGCTGAGTCTCACACAAATGAATTTCCACAAAAAAAGGACCATTCTTTTGCCTTAAAGCTCCTTCAAACGATTTACGAAACAATTTTTGTTTGTGTAGTTTCGTAAATGGTCCATTATTAAAGTAGTTTTGGAGCAATCCTTTACTCAGAGTATCTTCTGATTGCTCAGATTCTCTCTGGAAATTGTTATTTATCTTTACACAAGTCTTGCCTCCAGCAACAAAAGCCTGTTTCCTATTTCACACTTGTTTTATGCCAAGTGTCTTCGCCTACGCTATGCGAGCCTTGCGTTCGTAGATCCCGATCGGTTCTGCCAAGGAAGTGGAAAAAAAAAAGATAAATGGATGAAGAATAACAAAAAAGAGGACATAGGGAGAGAGAGGGATTAAATAAACCTTCAGTGGTTTTTAAATGGAGCAGTGCGTGCGGTGGTGAAATCTATTTGTGATGTCTTTATCAGCAGGGAGCACGCTCGGTTCTGCTGGAGCTGAATGAGCTGGAGATGACGTGCATGCAGAACCCTGGGTGCTTCAGAAACCCCTCTTGACACCTCTCATTATCTGAATGGCAAGCATGCCAGGCCTGAGGAGAATGCCAAAGGGTACCAAAGCAGCACAGAGTGCAATTACTAAACTTCTCAAAAGCACACTCCTCGGACGAATGAACAACGAGGCAATGACATGGAGCCAGGATTCAAATTCTACATCTGCTTAAACTTGGCAAGTAATCCTGGGGAAATGACGGATGTGGTACCGTGTTTATCACATATTTTGTTTCCCTAAATCTTTCACATAGAGCATGCACTTTGGGCAGGTGCTTAAACCAACTTTAGTTTCATAACTGAAAAGTTTTTCTTTAACGCATCTCTGCGTTGTGCTGTGCTCGATCATGCTGCCCCCTGCTGGTCATCTCAGGTCAAGGTGATCCTATGTAAATGTATGGTCATGTAGAAGTTTCCATACAGTGTCTGTGAGAGACACATGCCTGTTCCTTTTGTTTCAGTAGCAGTCTGAAGATTTCCTTCAACCAAACTAATCTATTAATGTCCAGATGTTCCCATCTATTTTCATTGAAAAAATCCTCCCTTATCATGAAGAACATCTTTACACACTCTCAGCACCAGGACAGTAAATTTCTCCAAAAATTCAGCAGAGATACTTTGCTGTGCCTCTTGCCAAAGTTGTTCTTCACTAGTTCACTACAGTCTTTCTTTCTTGTGAAGCAGTTCATCTCTGAGCAGTTCAGTAGGATTGACGTGCGGTGACGGGGCAGATTGTTCCATTATGATATCACTCCAGACGACTGTTTACTCTCTGAATAACACTTACAGAACTCAGACGTGTGCTTCAGCTCATCGTCTTGTTGTATGGTGAAGTCGGTTCCAATGAGCCAACTTCAGTCCAGACGAAATTGGTGTTGAAGTATGGGATTGTAGCCATGTTGGTCTGGAATAAGTCTCCAACCTCCAAACAACTCCAAACCATTAAGTTTCTACTTCCGTGTTTGAATGTAAGTGTTTGTTAAGATCTTTTCTCCATCTAGTGTACATTATCACCAAAATCTGGCCCAAATCTAAAATGTTTGTGGGACTGTAATCTGTAGTGTGTACAGGTTTTTGTATCTTCTGGCACCTTTTTTATTTTATTTATTTTTTTTGAGGTACTGGCTTTTGACTTGAACTTGTCTCAGTCTTGATTGTTGGTCTCACTAATGCCTAAGGGTTTTTTTCTATTTGTATGTACACTTGACAAGAATTGTTGTTCTAGAACAACATACATTGCTGTAGAAAGGAGTCTAATCATTGGTTTGATGAATAAACAAATAAAACTAAAACAGACAGGGACGTGAGAAGGTTTTGTTAGTTTCGGTTTTGATCCATTAAGCCGAAGACACTGTAAATATTAACTCAATCCAGGGATCTAAAAGCAGTTTATACCTGAAAATCTAGATTCTTTTTTTCCCCTATTCGTATAATATCTTGTATTTTTCAGGAAGGGCTGTAGATAAGACAATCCGTTTGATGTCCAAGACCAGCACTTAGTCTGTAATCCCAGATCCTAAATCCTAGGTCTTGACTTAAATCTTGAATAGTCTTATACTTGAACTTATTTTTGACCTTGGAGGTCTTGACTATTGCCCTACCAAAAATACATGTTACATAACTGTGATTTTTGGACAAGTACTGCCCTAAGGTCGGTGGATGGAGCCCACATAGTTTGCAAATGGAGCACTCAGGAAAATGCCTGGGGTCTAGCAGGAAGCTCTGTGTCTCTAAGGACCTGGGTTACAGGGTTCAGAGAGAGCTCTGTGGCTCTCTACGCCTCCGGGCAGGAACTGTGTGTACACCATGAAAACAATTCAGCTGATACTTTTGCTTGCATAATTTACACTTCACAGAGCAAGCGAATAAAGAAATTGATACTTTTGAGAGAAAATGACAAAAGATGAGATGTAATAGATATATTGTGATGTCTGTCTAATTGCACAGCATTGGCAAAAAAAGCAACAACAAAAAAACGCTTGAGAACGATATGAATGTCAGCAATTTGCACTGAAGATCCGGCCACCATTGGAGATTTAGACAGATCTAATCTGTTTGCCTTGAAAATGAATGGCAGTAAAAGCAATTAACCGCCCCTAATGCAGTTGTTTTTTGTAATTAATGATTTTGTTTTTGTAATTACATACAAGAGAAAAGCTGTGGAGCATAAAGTATCCATGAGAGAGAAAGAAAGAGAGAAAGCAAAGAGAT
Organism: Silurus aristotelis; assembly: GCF_946808225.1. NCBI lineage: Eukaryota > Metazoa > Chordata > Actinopteri > Siluriformes > Siluridae > Silurus > Silurus aristotelis. The sequence goes on along the minus strand of NC_139587.1, from coordinate 1,338,856 downwards.
GAACTGAGACACTGAACAGAATTAACACGCATCACGCAACTTTGAACGGTTTGAGATACGCAGAGGAATTTGTCTGTGTTTTGTAGGCGCTAACATCTTTTCTTAATGAGGAGGAGTATTAAAGTCCTCGTGATATGTCTTTGCGAACTGTGATTTGATTCCCTAAGTTGATGTTTTTTCCCTACAGGAGGTCAGAGTGACTCTGTGCTGAAACTCGATAGTTGCTTAGCGAACAGCGACGAGTTTAACAAGAGTCTTCTTTGAGCCGTGAAGGATTTCTCACCGCAGTCTTCACCCACGCTTGTCCACTTTAACCAGGAGGATAATTTAGCGACAGATTCCCTGTATTGTGGGAGTTTTGTTAAAAATGCTTGAGCCGAGGTCGGGCTTTAGAGGCGCTGATGGTGACAGAAAGCCGCAGGGTTGTCACATGGTGCCATCTGACGTGTCTGAGTGCCAGATAAGTGATATTACTGCCTCGTAATGGAAAAGCGCCAACAGCCTGATAAACACTAAAGAAGCAGAAACTCGCCAAACTCCGCCCTCTTTCAAATAAATACATTTGCACTTTTTCCAGACATCTTTATCCAGAGAGACTTTTAAACCTTATAGACCAGGCTATTGGGACGCCTGACCTTATATGTGGTTCTTCTCCAAACTGTTGCAACAAAGCTGGAGCTACACAATCGTATCTGACGTCTTTGTATGCGCTTTAATAAAAGCTTTCCATTTACTTGAATTTGGAAACCCAAACCTGTTTCAGCACGGCGATGCCCCTGTGCACAAAGCGAGCTCCATGTAGATCTGGTTTACATGGTTTGGAGAGGAAGATCTTGAATGGCCTGCTATAGAGCTCTGATCTCATCCCTGCTAAACTGGTATGAATGTGAACTCTGACTGCACCCCAGGTTTCCTCACCTACATCAGTACCTGACTTTACTAACACACTTGTGGCTGTGGAACACAAATATCCATAAGCACACTCCAAAATCTAGTGGAACATCTTCCCAGGAGAGTGAAGGGAAATATAAGAGCAAATTGGCACTATAGGTGGAATGTGATGCTCAAAAAGCACATACTGTACTTACACTTACCGTAAACGTTTGCCAATCTAGTGTTTCAATCTTATTCATACAACTCAGCTTATCTAATGGGTCAAGGGGCCTTGCTCAGGGGCCCAGGAGTAGCAGCTTGGTGGGGTTGGGATTTCTCACAACCTTTGGATCCCACCTCCCTATCCACTACATTTCAACCATTTTTTTTACCAGCTGTACAGTAAAGCAGAACCCAGAACTGTAGAAATTGTAAAGAGAATTTAGCTGGCTAAAAGTACAAAAGAAGAAGAATGTTTCCGAAGCTAATAACATGTTGATGTTCTTAACACTAAGGGAGCAGTACACCAAGCTCTAAAACCCTGATTCTAATTTCAGGAGCATTTTAAATAAGCACACATGTGTGTGACTCTCTCGACTTGCACGTAGCATTTTGCTAATGTAGCTGAAGCGGTGCACCATCTCAAGTACCACAGCATGGCTCTTCAATTACTCCATTTTAAAGGAAGAAAATTACAGCTTAGTGGGTAGCGATTGTGGCTTAAAAGTGGTCGATATTCAAAATGAAAGTTACTTTCAACCCCGAGCAGATTAATATTCTCACTTTTCATTCTAACGCTCATAGCTGATGACACAATCCAAACAGGATATTACCAAATGCCATTCCAGTATTGATCTATAGAAGAGCTAACGGATTCATAATACTAGTAAATATCAGTCGATGCTCTTGATCTGAGCTTTTTCCCAAGCAACGCGACGCCGAGGCCAGGAGCCGATTCCCTCTCCAGGTCATCCGCTGGCATCTGGCTGAAGCTCAGGGATCAATTAAACCATTCGAACTGTGGGCCTGAGAGGATGACTGTTCCATTTCAATTATAGACATCATTATTTATGATTTGCCAACTCCAGCTTCAGAGCGCTGCGAGATCAGTCACAAGGCAAGGGTGAAACAATCGATAGCGTTCAGCGGCACGTATCGGAATTTTTCAGACATCCAAATAATGGTGACTGCTGTAATATACTGAACAAACCCAATTAAATAATCCCAAGCTTGCATTGGAAAAATGCCTTCTCTGTTATAAATACACAAATGTTCTGATTTAAGATCGACAATAAAGAGACTGGTTTATAAACAGCCTTAACGGGAATGTTGAAGGTGATATACTGTACAATGAAAAGTTCTGTCCTGGTTATGGTGGTGGTGCATCCAGAGCTTTACAGCAAACATTAAATATCATTTAAGTCCTGATTTCCAGACCGTTCTTATTTTATTATGTACTGAAACATCTTTCAGGAGACTTTGACAAATAAATGTGTTCTTTTTTCATACCCATATGACAGAAACTGGCTTAAAAACACAAAAAAAAAAAAAAAAAAAAAAGCCATTTTAGATGACAGATTCTGACTGGTTTAACAATTTTGCATTCAAAGACGTATACCGTAAACTGATGCTGAGATGCAAGCAGAACATTTAGAGAAGAATAAATGATGAAAAAACTCTGTAAAACTCTACTGTAACTCAACGACATGCTTTGTGTAGTTCCTCCACTGCTGTCAGAACAGTTAGATTAGTTTTCCTGAAACTCACTGCTCTGTAAAAGCCTCTGATTCTATTTTTATCATTTTATTATTAATTATTTTTTAAATCTAAACGTTGTGTTCTGAGTTACTGGAACAGTATTGGATTTAAACCAACACAGCACTCTTTATATTTTTTAATTCGTTGATTATGAAAGCCGACTCTTGGAAGGTTAATTGTAAAAGGTTGGTGTTGTACAGAGCTGCACTGAATGTGTAATTATGAAGTGACTTCTGGGTTTTACTTCAGCAGCAGAAGAGCAGTGCTGGCGTCCTCTTTACCTCATCTCATCTGTGTTCTTAATTACCATCCTTAATTTATCATTTATTTACCAGGATGGACCTTCAAAACCGATTCAAAACGACTCCGGGTTTAAAGTAGAACCAGACGGGCAGAAAACAAACCTCAGCTACTATGTGAATAGATTCCTGAAACCCATTTATGTCCTGCTGTCCCAAAAATATTCCAATTAAAATGTTAAACTTTATTAAATTAATATTAACCTGTCCAATGTTTACGTTTCTGTAGTGCAAATGTACACAGATGTAATAGCTGCCCTTCTGTCACATGAATGTGCTCAAACAAAGTTACCTTTTAACTTTCATCACCTTCCGCGGTTCTAATATCTCTAACACTTGCACCAAATCCACCGCATAGGTTTGTATCACCTTTATTACTGACTGCTTGAACTTCAGGTTCTTCATCTCATCCTCAGCACAAAGCCGTACTCAGGCGGTGCTTAGTGTTCTTCAGCATCTTCTGAGATACGTTTGATCCCTAAAGCATCCTGCTGCGCTTTTTATATAACCACTAAACCTCTTTACAGCTAGCATGCTAATCCCAATCATTCTTAGCATTGATAAGCGTTTGTTCATCCCTCGACTCACTTGCTGTTCATACCTGTGAACCCTAAAGGCTTACACTTCACAATAACACGTGTCCAGATAACTGCTGCTGTAATCATAAACACTGTCCTGATCTCATCCCAGTGCTCTTGACCACTTATCGTCCTTTCATCACACTTTTAATACACATGCAAGCAAAGCAGGTTCTTCAGCCTGATACACACTTAATCAAATGTATTAAATGATGTTTAATGCTACAATCAATACCACCATTGTCAAGTCCAAGACCAGGACGAGCTAAGACCTGACCTGAGTCCTACCAATTTAGAGACTATGATAGGGAGTCAAGTGGCTTTTTATTTGTCACCTGTGCATTACATCACAGTAAATTTCTCTTTGCATACCCTAGTGATGTTGTGAAGATAAGGGTGAGCCATGATGCAGCATCCCTGAAGCACAAAGGGTTAAGGGCCTTGGTCAAGGGCCCAGAAGTGGCAAATTGGCAAAACCGGGACTTGACTCACCCCGACCTTACATTCAGTAACCCAGAGGCTTAGTCTACATCTACACTAATCCAGATAAAAACTATAATTTTCATTGTTGCTCATCCACAATGAAACGCACACGTCCCTGTACTGCGCATGAGAAAGATGTAAGACGCATCGTCATTTCGCTAACTGAAAACGCTGTCTCAGTGTGGACGGAAGGTCAATACGAGAGAAAGACATGCCTTTTTAAATGAAAATGTATTACAGGGTTTTATTTTTATGACATGAAGTTCATGTGCATGGAAACAGAAAAGAAAGCAAACATTTCAGTTCAAGATTCTGAAATGCTTGTTCTGTTTAAATGTATTAAATATCTGAGTTCTTGTGATTTGAGTTTTTTTCAAGGTTTCTTTGGGTGATTTATTAGTTGGTGAAGAAGTCAGAATCAGGGGGTCCCTGTACAAGTTTAAACAAATACAAGAGAATGTAAGTGACTATCATTAGAGAAATATGTGGATTTTCCTGACCTTGGTCTCGGTCAAACCTGATGTCTGTTTTTCACGTTAAGCGTAGCACCTGGTTGCGTTTGATATTTCAGCTTATCAGCTTGACGCGCTTCACCGCTGTGCGTCAAGTCGGTTCATTCTGCTCAGCTCGGTTCTGCTCGGAGCGATTGGAGTTCTCCACAGTTGGTGTCACCTCATTGCCATTCAGCTCCACGGCGTATCTGTGCTCACTCAGCTTGGAGCTCAAAAGCTCTACAGCTTAATGCTTGTGGTCGTTTACTGCTGGATATCTGGCCGAATTTGAGCCATGAATTACTGATATGAGCACAGATACACACATCCTTTTTTCTCGCTCTTCACCCCAGCGTCTTTAAAATAATAGACTGATATAACAGTTTGACTTTATATCCAGAAACTCCATGTTCACAATCTGTGATTGACAAACACTGATTCCCTTCTTGTCCTTTTAATCTTATAATAATAAGATCAAAATTGTAACCAATTTAACGCTATATTTGTGTCTATAATGACAGCAGATTGCACTATTTTGCATTACGATACGAGCAAAGTGTCGTACTGTCACTTCATGTTGCAAACAGATGGAGAAGTACCAATTTGTTCAAAGAGATTAAACATGCATAATTCATGGAGTTTTGACAGATTTTGCACCGGCGCTAATATTATTCTGCACTCTTTCTCTCCAGAAAAGCATCCTAATTTTAAAAACATTATTATTTCTCTCTCGGTTGAACGTTTCTGCACTTGATTCGGAAAAAGGAGGGGGGTTGCGGTGTCTCTTCGAGTTCTGAGTGGCGAACGTTGTCGTGTCACATCTCTTAGCCGAAGTCCATTGGCTACATGCGTCATTTTATTCCAGGTCGTTTGTTTGTTTGTTTATTTATTTAGTTATTTGTCTCCGAAAGTCCTTGAGTGTGCTTCTGTTCGCGTGCCACTGCAACACACTTACGGTCAGACTTCGCCTCTGTTGCCATGGTTACACCGGCAGCGATTTTACTTTTTTTGCGATCGGTTGCGACAGGAAACACATCTGTGAGAACTGAGGAGTGATTCGGGATCGTGGTGATCGTTACGTACATTTTAGAAACTAATCAAAAGAAGGAAATGAAATTACCAAAGCCGTGTTGCATGTCTGAGTGATTAATTCTTTGCTCCCGAGTGCGGGACTTAAGAGCGCCTCTAACGAGTTATGTTTATTTAGTTACAGAAATGTGAAAAGAGGGTTTTTCTTTTTTTGTTCTTTCTTTTCAATGGCGAAGGCTCACTCTTTTCAATGTGTAAAAGTAGAAATAGCAACCAGCCTTTTTGCTGTTCTACATGGGTGACTTGTAAAAACTTTTAAAAAAAAAAATTTTAAAAACTTCATAGTTTTTAAAATAGTTATACAAAACTAATAAATAAATGTCAAAAACGTTGAGAAACGGAAGTACCGGCACGGAAACACTAGTTCGGATTCACCGATACTGATTACAGAGCACCGATTATCTGGCTTTAATTTAAATACATGGAACAATAATGATAAGAACTCATTCACAAAAACTGCAGCTCAGCCACTGATCCATAATTACTCATTTATACACATCAATTTACAAGAACTGATTCACGAGCACTGAAGGTGAGGCTGCTGTGCTCGTGAATCAGTTCTTGTAAATTGTTAACACAAAATTGAAGGCATACAATTGCATAGGATGTCTTTGAACAGACAGACAGACAGACAGACAGACAGACAGACAGACAGACAGACAGACAGATAGATAGAGACAGACAGACAGACAGACAGACAGACAGACAGACAGACAGACAGACAGACAGACAGACAGACAGACAGATAAATAGATAGAGACAAACAGACAGACAGATAGACAGATAGACAGATAGATAGATAGATAGATAGATACAGACAAATAGATAGATAGATAGATAGATAGATAGATAGATAGATAGATAGATAGATAGATAGATAGATAGATAGATAGATAGATAGATAGATAGATAGATAGATAGATAGATAGATAGATAGTATAAAAAAAAGTTACAAAAATGTAAATATAAGTGATTTGTGCACGTTTAAATATTAAAGTATTACACATTAAAAGTTTTTATACAGATTATAATTAGCTATAAATAAATTCGGTGTAAAAATCTGTGAATTGTATAAACATAAGTATTTGGAGAACAAATAGTTTCAAGCTTTCACTGATGGTGTTTAATGGTGTTCATCTCTCTAATGGCTCAGGGTAAAAATTGTTCCTAAGTATGTTTGTGCGTGATGTGATGGAAGTGAAGCATCTACCCAAGGGTAGAAGGTCAAACGAATGGTGTCCTGGGTGGGTTGGGTCTTTCAGTGTGTTGTTCGCTCTGCTGTAGTTCCTCCAGGGAGGGTAATAAACAGCCGATGTTTTTTGGGAGGTTTTTGATAAACCTTTAAACTGCTGTAAACCCTTTGGGTGCAGAAGCATGACATTTTTCCTCCATGAAGATCTGCTTTGCATGGATTGGAAGTGTGTGGAAGATCTCCTACTATCAACCCTATTGAACACCTTTGGGATTAATGTGAATGCTGGCTCCAAACCTCCAAACCTTCTCATCTACATCAGTACCTGACTTGACTAACACCCTGTCACTAAATGAGCACAAATCTCCACAAAGTCTAATGGGACATCTTCCCAGAGGAATATTATCTATCTATCTATCTATCTATCTATCTATCTATCTATCTATCTATCTATCCATCCATCCATCCATCCATCCATCCATCCATCCATCCATCCATCCATCCATCCATCCATCCATCCATCCATCCATCCATCCATCCATCCATCCATCCATCCATCCATCCATCCATCCATCCATCCATCCATCCATCCTTCCTTCCTTCCTTCCTTCCTTCCTTCCTTCCTTCCTTCCTTCCTTCCTTCCTTCCTTCCTTCATTCCTTCCTTCCTTCCTTCCTTCATTCCCTCCATCCCAGTGGTGAAAATCTTCAAATGCCTACTGAGATAATTTATTTTTATAAAATTCCTGCATTTATTTATTTTTTATAATGAACGTGTGAACACACAGAACTCTCAGAATGTTCCTGATTTTGTTGATTCAGTAGTAAACAGACAGTAGACTGGATCAGGTTAAGCCTGAGAGTATTGGTCAGCTGTCAGGAGCAAAAAGAATATCAGGGGTTATGACACTCATTTTGACAATAAGATAAGTAAATTATGCAGCGCTTCGCTCTACACTCTACTCTACCGCAGCAGCGGTGTGATAGCAATGTCATTATTCACATGATGAGGTTATTCTGTCAGATCTAATGAGAAGCCAGAAATGTCATTAAAATGGATCGGAGCGATCCGTTTACCGTGACATCATGAGAAATGCTTTCAATTTGTTGGGAAAACAAATGAGACTGGAGTCGGGGATGTTTTTCAGCCACTTTTGAAATAAACTCTCAGCTGCGATCGATGACGAACTAGGAAGACTGTCGTTACGCTCGGCGACGCAGGACGGGTTTTCAGATCAGGAACTTTAGGAAAATGTGAACAAAAAAAAAATTATGTTCGGGGAAAATTTTTATTTTTTTAATTATCTTTTATTATTTTTTAAAGATTTTTTTTTATGATTTTAAAAAAGAAAGAAAACACTCAACTCTTCCTGTTCTGGAAAAAACAGTCAGTTACAGTACAGTGTGCTGAGATGGAGTCAGCGTTCCTATTTTAACATTGATTAGTTCCTATTACAGGATATTCTATTTATTTTTATACCTTAGAAATTGTGCAGCTGCTTTATTTATTTTAATATACATTCTGCTTGAATTTCTTTTCAACCAATTATAGTTATATAGAGTATAAGTCATTGATAAGTCACGGATTAAGCAAATGGCAAAACCATGACAAAACATGGACACCGGAGATCCTTCTTTAATTGTTACATCATCACCTCTTAACAAATCCACAATTACATGTGTATAAAACCGTATTCGACTGAGTGCATTAACATAAACCTGTGATTTATAACTGGAATAATGTCCGAGCTGCTGATTTTAATAATGAATCAAGAATTTTCTGACCAATCAGATTCAAGAATTCCACCTGGAAGAGAACAATACAGATTCTACTTTACAGTCTCGTCAACCAAAGTCTCCGTTATTACAATAAAAATCGATGAATGAATCGAGATTTGCGTTTAGCTGGTTATCTGTTTATAAATAAATAATATTCATATTAATACGTGAATTCTAGGATTTTATTGCTCATGAATAGCGAGAACAAGAAGCAAAAAGAGGAGAGAGAGAGAGAGAAAGAATTTCTGGGACTAACTGGACTGCAGGATCTTTTTGTGCAGTTCCTGTAAATGCAGCATTTAGTCTCATTGAGACAAATACATTAAAATATGCTTATCCCATTATAAAAAGTGCCGTCCAGATGTTACAGCTGCACAGCTGGGCAAGCACATCCAACCTGACGCAGGCGTTTTGCCCAACGGGCCTCCGGAAGATGAAATTCAGCCGGTTCATTGTATTTTCCGATGCGTAACAGACGGCCACGCCGGTGCTAATCTGCATTGCCATTTTCATTTGGTCTGAATGTGTGCGTGTTCATATAACACGCCTGGTGTCTGTTCAACATCCATAACAATGCAGAAGATTCTGTTTCATATTTTAATCTGGGATGGTGATTATAAAGAAGTGTGGCGTATAAATCCAGACCATGTACATGTGATCATTATCAAAATGTATTTTTACGCCAGATGGGAAAAAGGCGCTTAAAAGACGATTTAAAACCTGAAGCAAGCAAGGCGTCTGAGAAACCATGTAAATGTCTGTTATTATGATTGATGTTTTGTGGATGTGTGAAAAATCCTATATGGGAGCACAGTGAGCATTTCAACATGACAAATCTCAGCTCACGCTAGTCTGTTTAAGATAATCTGTCAACCAGGCTAAAGCAGGATGAAAGAAATCTGGCCTGTAAGGAAATATGGCTATGTGCCACTGTAATGGCATCTCAGGGCAGATTAGACCATCATGCACACCTGACTGCCTGCAGGATGTTAGCAGGTGCCAAACACACACTCACACAGAAAAAAAGTACTTTACCTTCCACAGGAACCATTTATTATTGACATAAAATGCTGCCGAGGCGACACGGTGATGCAGCAGTAAGCACTGCGGCCGAACAGCTCCAGGTTTGATCCTTAGCTCTGGTTACTATAGTGTCTGTGCAGGGTTTCTCACGTTTATATCGCATCAGCGTGAGTTTATTCGGGTTCTTCGGGTCTCATTTCACCTCCTGAACAACATACCGGGAAGTGTATTGGATATTCAATTGCCCCAAGGTCTGCATGAGGCTGCACTGCACTGGCGTCCCGCCCAGAATGTATTCCTGACCTGCCTCCAGCTTTCCGAGGATTGGTTTCAGATCCCTCACAACCTCAACCTGGATAAAGTAGATATTGAAGTTGTTTGTAAGGGCTTTTCAGTGATTTAAGCCTGTTCAGGGAAATGTCATACATTTTCTTTCCGATTCTTTCAGCTACGTGGTGCTGGTTTAGAAGGACCAGCTTGGAATTGTTTAGGGTTAGGGTTAGACCTACTTAAAATTCAGAAAGACCAGCTTAAATTTGTTTTATAAGATTTATCTCTCTGATTGTAGGCAGTATATTTCCCAAGGTGGAGGTCTGTAGTTGGGTTAGATCAGTTTGATCTCCCACCAGGTTCCATTTTGGGTCTATTGCTTTTTAATACTGTATGTAAATCTTTGCTCCTGGTCAGCTTTGGAACATCTCTTGGTCTCTTAATTACAGAATCTAGTGATAATTCAGCTGTTGGTTTTCTTGAACTCTGCATGTCGGAGATGAAAATATGGATGCCTCAGAATTTCCTCGGTCTTAATAGTTATATGAAGTAATGCTTATTGGTTTATGCCATCAAACTTATAAAACTGGATTTCGGACCTTAACATTTTTACAGTCAAAAATTAACAAAAATTTTAGGGATTTTTGACACAGATTTTTTTTTTTTTTAGCACAGAAATACTATCAATACTTTTTCACTATCAATAATTCTCACGCTGACTTTTAAGCCCTTCGTGGTACGGCAACTCTATCACTTGTAACAAATTTTAACTGTCTACACTCGAAGGCGTGATCTCCGCTCCTCTGATTCTGGTCTTTTATTTGTTTCTCCTACATGTTTATGACTTTTTCTTTCCTACTGTATGAACCTAAACTTTGGAAATCTCTCCCTATGGAGAATAGACAGGGTAATCTTTTAGTGTTTTTATATTTGCTCTTAAAAATTGCTTTTTTAGGCTAGATTTTGCATTTTTTGTCATATTCTTGTGATGTTTTTTAATAATTATTATAATAATAATTATTATTATTATAATACATTTTTTATTTAAAATGTAATTGTTTTTATTACCTGTGTTTATGCTCGGAAAGCGCTTTGAGATGCAACTTTTAAATGCGCTACATGAAAAAAAAAAAGATTATTATTACTTTTATTATTATTATTATTGATGTTACAGCTGATGGACCACAACTGCATGCAATAAAATGCACCGTAGGGGAGAGAGTTTTAGTCGAACAATAATTCAAATAGAGAACAGATTTACTGGAAGACTTTTAATGATAATAGAATCATTCAGTGTTTTAAACAATGAAGAAGCAAATCTCAGTCGTGTCATACATGAAACGACTTGCTGAATTTTTGTGTTAAATGATTTTAAACACCAACCTGATAATTATTTTTTAAAGTGACTTTAAATCACAAAAAAAATACATGATTTATGATTTATTTATTAAATACAATTTGGTGATGAGGATTAGGTTCCTTTTTGAGTTTGGTTTCTCTCAAGGTTCCTCCTCATGCCATCCAAACTGAATCGAATTTACTCATCAAACAATTTAAGTCCCTGTGATTGAGCGGTTACTATAGAAATCTTACTATAGATAAAGTTTCGAGACTACAGGTATTAGTTTCTATTCTGACCCACGTGTGTTACCACGTCTTCGTTTTCTTCACGAACAGAAAACGTGAAATTGTATGTGAAACAGACGTTTGACGTACGTTTGACAAACAGCAACGCTGCAACGAGTCGTTCCAGGTGTTGAAGGACAACAGCAACTTGTGCCTGATGATCGTCGGAGAACATTCCACACAATCGCACATCCACACACACCCTACTCACCAGATTTGGCTCCTGCAGACTCCGCCCTCTTCCTGAAGGTGAAGATGAAGCTCGAAGGTCGCGGCACTGACGCTGTTGCGGAGATCTGTCGTGAATAGCAGATGTTGCTTAACACACTTCAAAAACAAGACTTTCAGGACACGTTCCAGAAGAAGACTTTGAGCTGCATTACTGTCAATGGGAAATATTTTAAAGGTGATCGTGTGAAAAAGTAGATAAATAAATTACTTTATTGTAAACGAACGAGTCTCCAAACTTTGTCATACTTTGTTTCTGAGTAAGTGCTGTAAGAGCTGCTGTTTAAGTTTCTGACCAATCAGAATTCCACAGCGCTGTGGGATATGACATGGAGAACCTCAACAACCTGAGCTCAGAGAGTATAAATGTAGGGATTTGTGTTATTCTGTCTGGGTTAAAAGGCAGGTGAGATCTTTATGCATTGTCCTGGATGTCTTTAGAAGCAATAGCTAGCCAGAGAGAGAGAGAGAGAGAGAGAGAGAGAGAGAGAGAGAGAGAGAGAGAAAGAGAGAGAGAAGGTGGATGAATCAAAACGTGTGATTCCAGCCAGGATGCTTGGAGACTCATCAAAGTGAGCCAGGAGGGATGAAGAACCTGAGCTGTGTTTAAACTCTGCCAGTTCAGTCGGACAAACCCAAGTTCCACTTTACACAACAGCTCTGTAATGAACTCGGGTCAGGACGTGTAGAGCTCCTCGGATGGGAGAACTTTATCGGTGAAGGGATTGGAGAGGTTTATTACAGTAATCCCTCAGTCATGAATAAAGGACGTGCAGAAGAGGATAAGAATCAGCTTAAAAGTGAGGCAATGTTCATTTCTTCATCCATACACATTAATTCTAGCAAACATCGTATGACAGATAGAAGTCAAATCTCATCGGACTCTGGACACACTGGACTCTTTCAGAAGGGTGTGAGTTCAAGTCCCAGGACACTTCCCTTCCCTGTAATGCCAGAAGTATAAAAAAGGAAACTAAGATGTAAAGGATTCTAAATGTCTAAGCGTCTTAAGAACCTTCTGCAATTTGCACCGGATTTCCAAAACGGTGTAAAATCTCTGACCTTTGCGCTTCATCTTCATCTTTGGGAAGAGAATGAAGTCCGCAGGAGCGAAATCTGGTGAGTAGTGTGGGTGTGGAAGTGAGATCATGTGGATTGTTCTCAGACGATCATCATGCAGGAGTTGCTGAAGGGTTTTGACATTTTTGGCGGTTGAGCTCGTTGAAGGTCTTCCTTATGTCAAAAATATGTCATGTCAAACGTCTCCGTGGCAGATTTGCAGAGTTTCACGCAGATTCTCACGTTTGCTATTTGTTCTAACTCGCTGTCCATGATGAAATGGCAGACGTGGGAATGCATGTGGGTCAGAACAGCACCAGTTACAGTCAGTCTGCAAACTTTTTAATACCATCTCATATATATAAAAATGTAGTAAAGCAACATATCCTGTTTAACCCCAGCAGTTCCTCCTGCACATGGTCCGATGTTTCTTCAATTTTACCTCAAACTTACAAATGCGTCCCTCAGAAAAAGAAGAAATCGTGGTTTGTACTCATCCTGTTGGAGACATCCTGTCTTTCTAAAATTTGTATAAAGATGAAAATTAGGGAGAAACTGCACTTTTTTGGATAGAAGTTTGTGGACACCTGACCATATTTTTTGTATGTGCTCCTTTTTGAACATTCCACATTTGCTCTTACAATAACCTCAATTCTTCTCTGGAGATGTTCTACTAGACTTTGAGAAGTTTGTGGAGATTCATTCAGTGTTAAAGTCAGGTTCTGATGTTGATTTATACCAAAGGTGCTCAATAAGTATAGAGCTCAATTGCAGGACATCTTCAACTTTATCCCATGGAAAGCAGATCTTCATCGAGCTGGGTTTGTGTACAGAGGCACTCCTAGTTCAAATGAAGACAAATTTTCATGCTATAGCATCCAAAGACTTCAACTTTGTTAGGAAATTTTGGAGAAGAACCACTTGGTCAGGTGTCTGAATACATATGATTTATGTCTATTTATTTATTTGAATCCTGGACAGGCCACGCCCCTAAAACAATAAGTACAAGCAACTCTTTACATGTTATATTGAGTGTATGAGTAAAGACTGAATTTTCTTCTCACTGATCGATGCTTATCACCAAAACAGCAAATGTAGAAGTTTTATGGATTTAAAACATATTAAATGTTAAATAAATATATTAAATATAAAACTATTAAACATCGTCAGACAAATCTCTTATCCTATATATTGTCTTCCGAGGTGCCTCTGTAGACCTTTCCAGGCGGAACTGAGCTTGTTGCATCAAAAAAGAGCCAGGACACAACAAGTTGGAGACCTGAGCCGGTGTGTGGGTGTGCAGTTACATAAATAATGTGGTCCAAAGCCCTCTGACGTCTCGAATGCAAAGACAAGCATTTGATTAGATTTCTGTCTGCAGCAGAAAGTCGGCATGGAGTGACCCGAGTCAGAAAGTTACATGAAAGAACTTCAGGAGAACCAGCAGACTCTGAGTTTCTGGATGTTCTGGGAGAAGATGTGAGGATGGTCTCAGGGGGCATGTTAGCTGTGGCTGGGTAACTGAGAAGGGAAAATTGTGTGAGGATGGAATCAACAACAATTAGAATGTAATAAAAGGGAAAGAAATGCTGATTCTAATTAGGTGTGATTATGCTAATGACCAGACCAAGAGATCTGGATGTATTTAATTATTTAATTATTGATTAAATAATTAATTAATAGGTATTATATTGTTAGTTGGATATATGTAGGACATGAACTGACCTTGATTAACATTTCATGTGTATTTGTGTGTCTGAGAGACAAAGAAAGAAAGAACTAACTAACTAACTAACGAACTCAGATTACACCCGGTGGTCAAAAAGGAAAATTGCACTATAGATGCTTACTGAGGCAGGAATCATGCTGCTCAAAGGCTCAAGAAGAGGGACCAAGAGCAGAAATGATTACAGGGTTGACAGGTTTTATCTAATAAAACTGCATACATGTTATTTCTGTGTAAAATACAAAACATTTGGCAGATAATTTAGGATTAATAAACTATAATATATCTTGAAAAAAAATATATCTCAGTTTTTTTCATCCACATGTTGTAGACACTTAACTGATTATTATTAAAAATATTTTCCAGCAACCAAACTCCAGACTCTGTAGACAAGCATGTTCTTTAACAGGTATTAAACCTTCATGAGCAGTATATAGTGAGACTTCGCTGAGGGGGGGTGAGATCTGCCCTCTGGCCATCAACGACCCCTTTATTCAGTCCTCCAGGGCGACAGATCTTTATTTTTTTATTTTTACACTGGGATATTCGCTTGCTGTGTTTAAAGGCTGGTCATAATCCTGTCTCTTCTGGACTTCTGGTTTGTGCTCCTCTGAATTGTAGCCTTGTTTTGGATTGGATTTAGTCAGGATGAGGTCATCACACAACCTCCAGATCAGCTCAGTAAAAATCTGGAAGAAGAATTTTATTGATTCTGCTTATTTTATTTATTATTTATTTATCTTTTACATATAAATCACCCTATGGTTTTAGCCACTCGAGCACTCTTAATTGGTTAAATTAGCAGTGTAGTGTTTGGATGCGTATCTGAGAGATATATGTATCTGCATATGAGTGGGAAACACAGGTGTCCAAATACGTCTGCTTGTTAAGTACATTAGGCATTTGGAAGTAGTTTCAGACAACCTGCTTTATTACTGCTTCTTATTTCTAGTTGTTGTTTTTTTTTTTATTCCCTTTCTTTTGATTTTTGATTAAGCCCACATTAATACGGATCTGCAGCTTGGTGCACGTGTGGAATTTGGACTCTAGCGTCCGACTTTAAAATCACCTGTACTTCCTCTGCAAATGTAGCAGTAAATGTAGCCTGTTTTTTAAAACAGTATCCACACACAGACACACACACACACAGACACACACACACACAGACACACACACACACACAGACACACACACACACACACACACACACACACACACACACACACACACACACACATACACACACACACACACTCATTGGTAAGCCCTAGGCAGGTGACCTATTTTTAGGCTGGTGTAGGTAGTGCACTATCGAGAGAGAGAGAGAGAGAGAGAGAGAGAGAGAGAGGGAGAGGACAGAGAAAGATAGTGATAGAGAGACAGCAATGCCGTCCTCGGTCCATTCATGTCCAGCTCCCTGCAGTGGATTAATTACCCTGTGTGGGAACCTGAGCCGCCTCTGTGAGCGACACACTCCATCCTCCAGCATCAATTATACATTTTTCTGTCTCTCCATTTAATTTGCACACAAGTCACCGGCTCCTGAAAAAAAAAAAAAAAAGTTCAGAAAGGACGGAAATCCGATCTGAACACACACACACACACACACACACACACACACACACACACACACACACACACACACACACACACAAAGAGACCGAAAAATAGAGCAGCAGGTTATACACGCTCCTGAGTGCACACACAAACACAAGTGTGTGTGTGTGTGTGTGTGTGTGTGTGTGTGTGTGTGTGTGTGTGTGTGTGTGTAGTGAGTAAAGCCCTACTGCTCCCAGATGACAAATTAATTCAGCTCCGATGTGCTCATGCAGCGGAGGAAGATGTGATCTCTCTCGGCTTCTCCACCGACTCACAAGATTTCAATGCAAACGTTCGCATTATATTTTTATATATTTTTATATCGATTTATTTATTATTTTCTTTGTGTTTTGACATGTCCGATCACAGGAGGTCAGACAGGACGTACCACGTGGACCCCACACAGGTAGGTCACATGATCTTGTACTGGTGTGGCCCTTTCTTTTTTTTTATCAGATGAATGAATGAATAACTGCCTTGATGGAATTCTGGATTCTGATTGGTCGATAGATTGGTTATAGTAACAGCTCATTCACACAATAATCTGATTAATTGAGTTTTCTGTAAGGATTGATGTATTTATGTAGCATTTAGGGAAGGAGTCTCCAGTTTCAGTGGTTTGTCACAAAAATGCTGTATTTTTTTATTACATTTTCTGCATGAAATCCGACATTACGCTTTACAGTTCCAGAAAACCGCATTTTATTTTGGACATTTCACATCATTATATGTTGATTAACTGGATCGTTTTTAATACAGTTTTATTTGATTGTAAATAGAACAAATGGCTACAAATTAGGAAACATTTCCTGCTATTAAGGATGATTCTGCTTAATCACACCACCCAATGTTAAAGATCTTTGGTTGTTCAGGGATCTTTCTTAAACATCATATAGCAACATTTAATATTTGTGTCTTTAGAACCAAACAATTTGTGGACACCTGAGCATAAGATTGCTTTGTGCTTCTTTTTTAACTTCCCATTCCATATTTAAACTTCATTTGCTGTTCTAATCAGCTGCACTCTTCTAGGAAGATGTTCCACTAGACTTTGTGGAGATTTATTCATCCACATGGGTGTTAGTAGAGCCAGGTACTGATGTAGGTGAGAAGGTGAGGAGGCCTGGGGTGCAGTCAGCATTCACATTTATACGTTTAATAGGGTTGGATCTCTATAGCAGGAGATATTCCACATCTTCCAACCCATTTAAAGCAGATCTACATGGAGCTGGCTTTGTGCACAGGGACATTGTCATGCTGAAACAGGTTTGAGTCTCAAGTAAAAGGAAAATGTAATGATCCTGTATCCAGAGATATCATCAACATGTGTCCAGGAGAACTGGTGCAATTAAGTGTTCATCAGAGCTGAGAACAACCACCCAAAGAGAAAAAAAAAATATTCATCCTCTGTTTTGTTAATTGCTTGTTAAATAGGCATTAACCCTCTGAACTTATCCTCTGCTGAACAATAGGGAGGCTGAAGAGCTGAAAAAAACACAAAGCCTGTTTTTTTCTTTTACTCCTACACCAGTTCATGCACTGTAGAGGAACATGTTCAAGTTTCTTCAGAACCTGATCATAACTTCATTTACTGGATTGGACTTTTTATTTGTTTACTGGGGACACTTCCTGTTACCAGACTTCCTCCAACTTTAGAACTTCCTGATTGTCCTTTATATCTCATTGTCATATCAGTGGCACATAAAGCAGCTCACAATCACTAGAGTGTCTCTGAAAGCACAAATAATTCCAGCTGTCAGAGATTCGTTCACTCGCTCTTTTTTACAGCATCGTACAGCACACCGCATTCCCTGTTCTCCTGTAAACCTGTGTTTGTGTATTCATTTATGTCTCTTCTTGCTTTGCCCTGGTTATGTGGTTTGTTGGTTGTCAAATTACATTCTTGATTTTGGATTTGGATGGTGAGATTCACTGATTCACTTCGAAGCATCGACATAAAATCAATGATGCGATGCATTAATTAAAGAAAGTGTGCATCAGGTACAATGTGTATGGTGATGCATAGTTTTTAAGATATTTGCATCAGTAAAAAAACATGGCAGAGGTAGAGCTGCAGGGTGTTGTTCAGGGCAGAGTGATCGAAGAAAAAGAAAAAGGAAAAGATTTTAATTAACAGGAGCGACAGGAAGTCTATTAAGGTGCCAATCATAACCGTTGTGTGGGTAAATGATAATCAGACTCACATGTAAGAGGTGAGACAGAGGTGTGTGTCTGCTAAAGAAAGTGATTTGACTCTGATTGATCGATTGAATGAAGCAAATCAAATATGGATGGAGTTTTTTGTAGACAGAAACCAGATGTGAAGATATTCAGGGGAGTTTGGCAATAAATGGCATGTGTAACCAAAAATGTTTCCAGCTATTTTTTTTTTTTTAAATCTAATCCTTTATTTTTGTATTTTCAAAAATCTCCATGTTCTTCATACCTGGGTGATTTCTGGGACCTCGTCTTACTTTGTTGAGGGTTTGAGTTACAGAGAAATGTTTTCAGCACTACACACATTGCATTGCCAACTTTATTTATTTTTATTTTTTGGCAATTTTATTCGTCTAATTAAGAGCAATATGAAAACAAATAAAAACCAAAGGATGGATTTGGATTGTAAATAATATCAACAGTCTGCTACAATGTGTTCATGACCACAGTTTGCATGAACAGTTCTGCATTTCAGCACCAATCACTGAACAGCGCCTCAACAATGATGGAACTGTAATGAATGGACATTCGGTGTTGAGGATCAGGATTGGTTCGATTCTGAGTCTGAGTTTCTCTCAAGGTTTCTTCCTCAGGGAGTTTTTCCTTCACCACAGTCACTACTGGCTCAATCATTAGGGATAAACACAGGTACCAATCTTATACATTACAAAATCCTAATATCTTTAAATCTATAAAGCTGAATTTATACAATATCTTTTGCTAAATGTGCTCTACAAAAAAAAAAATCGATCTTAATTGACATAAACGATCATGCTAAAAAAAAAACAATGCTTTCAATCTGAACGAATCTCACCGTAAAATCTCTTGAGATATTTTTTTCACTTCTGATTTCTCCTTAAATAAATGCCCTCTGCTTGGATGTCAGGTTAGACTTGTAGATGATTCCTTGCCTTTACAGGTTCTGTTAAAAGGTCCTGTGATGTCCCGACTTTTTTGTTTATGTGAGATGATCATAATGACTCATAAATTCATTGTGTGCTGGAGGTGAATGTTACACTGGCTGTAAACATGACCTGAACTCTTTATTAGTCCTCTCCATTTAATTAATTCAATGTCATATTTTATTAGATCAGCTGCTCTCATTTGCAGGCAGCGAAAGACTCAGCATGGGCTAGGAGTGTGTGTGTGTGTGTGTGTATGTGTGTGTGTATGTTGGTGTTAATTGACCTGTAGGACAGATTAGTATAAATCGAGGCTGATAATCCTTCCAATAAGCAACATTTTATCAAATCCTTGAGCCAACACCATGCTGATGTGGAATTCTGGATTCTGATTGGTCAGAACGTGTTTCTATAGTAACAGGAGCTTGTTTGGTGATTGATTTACTAATATATGGCAGATTTACTAATATATGGCAGATAAGGAGTCTCCAGTGTCAGTGCTGTGCTTCATCTCCCCACACACTCTTTCAGATCAGGGACAGTTTTGCCTTTGTTCATTCAATTAGAACTAATAAGTAACCCCACACACACTATCTGGAGAAAACATCCCATTCCACATGTATCTCTATTTGGTCTTATAATAAGCTCCAATCTTCTGGGCTGCAGTTATTGTTCAAATTTTTCCCAAAGGCGTTCAGTTGTGTTGGAGCTCTATAGCAGGAGATCTTCCACACACTTCCAACCCATGGAAAGCAGATCTTTATGGATCGGGCTTTGCACAAAGTGGGGATTGTCATGCTGGAACAGTCTCCTATTTCATGTTAATGGAGAATTTTATGCAACGTCTAAATACGTCCTTTACAATTGTGTTTGAAGATGAACCACATACAGTATGGGTGGAAAAGTCAAGTGTCATAAGCCCCACCCCTAGCAACATTCGAGGTGGTATCAAAACGTTTTGAGAATAGTTTTGGATCACACCAGCAGATGGTAGCACAAGGCGGCACGCACAGTCACAGGGAGCACTGTGATTCATAAATCATTGTGCCAATGACATCATCCTGTGAACATCATCATGTTCTGATCATGTGTGCACCCTGTCACTAAACTCCTCACACGTGAGATTTTCACCGTGATCAACATGATCTCACTTCTGCACCCACTCTACTCGCCAGATTTGGCTACTGCGGACTTCGCCCTCTTCCTAAAGATGAAGATGCATCTCATAGGTCGCTTTTTGACACTGTTGCAGAGATCCGGTGCGATCACAGAAGGCGTTTGACACGCTTAGAAAAGAAAACTTCCAGGACACGTTCCAGAAGAACACTGGGAGCACTGTTTTGCTGTGTAAGGGGACTGTTTTGAAGCTGATCATGTGGAAACAGATAAATAAAGTAAAATAAAATAATAAAATAAAGACAGACATCATTTAATTAGTTTTAACACAGTGAGTAAAATGCATAATTAATTGTGCTGGATAATTGTGTGTGTGTGTGTGTGTGTGTGTGTGTGTGTGTGGGTGTGTGTGTGTGTGTGTGTGTGTGTGTGTGTGTGTGTGTGTGTGGCCATGCTGTGAGTTATCTCTGGTGTTCATCTCAGAGAGGGATTTGATCCAGGGCTGATTGGGAAGTTAATATGCTAGTGTAAACTCACACCATTGCACGAAGCTCCTGAATGTTAGATGCAGAGGAAGTTGAATTCACTCGAGTTGTGTTTATTTGGTAAATTGACTCTCAGCTTGTTGCTGCTGGTCATCATTTCCATGTAGGTGTTTAAAAAGCAGTATGCAAAAATATCAACAAGTATTTATAAGTTCTAGATCAGCATTCAAAGTGTCCATGTGGCTTTTTGGATCAGATCCAGGATGCAGACTGAGAACTTAAGTGACAAGCATCAGGAATGTGTTCTGTTTTAGTACTGTGTCTTCTGTAACAGTGTGTGTGTGTGTGTGTGTGTGTGTGTGTGTGTGTGTGTGTGTGTGTGTGTGTGTGTGTGTGTGTGTGTGTGTGTGTGTGTGTGTAAAATGGCCGGGTTTTTATACCTGTAGTGGCTGTGAAATTACGCAAAGCTGTTCTCTCACAGTGTTAATGTGGTGTAATATTACAATTAATTTGTGTTGGTAATAAACTCCAGGCTCCATTCCAGAAAAATACTGAAAAAAATTAAAATCAATTAAGCAAAGCAAAGGGCCCCGAAATAATTCATCAGTGAGAGATTTTAATGAGCAAAAAAATTACTGTAGAAAATTACATTTTTAATATTAAACGTGTGGGTGTGTCTTCTTCTTTTTTCTTCTTCTTTTCCTCTTCTCTTTCTTCTTATTTTCTTCTACTTTTTTCTTCTTCTTTGCTCCTTTTTTTTTTCTTTTCTTCTACTTTTTCTTATTATTTTCTCCTTCTTTTTCTTCTTCTTTTCCTCTTCGTTTTCTTCTTCTTTTCTTTTAATTTTTCTTCTTTTTTTCCTCTTTGTTTTCTTCTTCTTCTTCTTCTTTTTCTTCTTCTTCTACTTTTTATCTTCTTTTTCTTCTTCTTTTCTTTTACTTTTTTCTTCTTATTTTCTTCTTCTTCTTCTTCTTCTTCTTCTTCTTCTTTTTCTTCTTCTTCTTCTTCTTTTTCTTCTTCTTCTTCTTCTTCTTTTTCTTCTTCTTTTTCTTCTTCTTTTTCTTCTTCTTCTTCTTCTTCTTCTTCTTCTTCTTCTTCTTCTTCTTCTTCTTCTTCTTTTTCTTCTTATTTTCTTCTAATTTTCCACTTTTTCTGCTTCTTCTTCTTCTTCTTCTTCTTCTCTTTCTTCCTCCTCCTCTTCTTTTTCTTCTTATTTTCTTCTAATTTTCCACTTTTTCTGCTTCTTCTTCTATTTCTTCCTCCTCTTCTTCTTTTTCTTCTTATTTTCTTCTTCTTCTTCTTCTTCTTCTTCTTTGATTGTTGTCATTGTTGTCCTCCTTTTCTTCTTCTTTTTTTTTCTTCTTCTTCACTGTATTATTAATAGTAATTTTCTTAAATCTAAATAGCCGTAAACATGTTCTTCTCATTTGATGGTAGGATAAATATAAAAGTATTAACCAATCAATAGTGTGGTGGTAATACTGTCACTTCAGGAGTGTTTTATCTGGAGGGTTTTGGGAATGTATTTTACTGGGGGGTGTTTCAGGAGTTCTTTCTGGAGTGTTTCTCGCCAATTCAGGAGTGTTTCAGGAGTGTTTCAGGAGTGTTTATTCACTGCTTCAGGAATGTGTTTTATGATCACTTTCTGGAGTCTGTTGTCAGTTTGATGATTAAATTTGAGAGATTTGTGGGGGTTTTTTTCTTTCCAGTAGTGTTAAGTTGGTGTTTCAGGAGTTGCTCTGGAGTGTTTAGAGTGTGTTTATTTAGTGTTTCAAGCATGTTTAGAGAGTATTTCTGAAATGTTGTAGGGTTTTTAGGAGTGTTTCTGTGGTGTTTCATGAGTTTCTAGGGAGTGTAAAGGGAATGTTTCTGGGGTGTTTATTCAGTGTTTTATGATTGTTTATTCAGTGTTTTAGAATTGTTTCAGGAGTGTTTATTCAGTGTTTCTGGGATGTTTTGGGAGTGTTTAGTCTTTAGAATTTTTTTTTAATGTTTGTTGAGTGTTTTAAGAGTATTTAGGAGTGTACTTAAATGTGGTTTTGGGATGTTTTAGAAGAAATGTGTTTGTCTTTTTTCTTTAGTAAAGGATTATTCTGGAGAACAGATGTATAGAGGAATCTCTAACTGGCAGTTGATTGCGATGTGCAGCTTTGAGGCGAGTAAGTGACCTGACCCATTGCAGCATTTCTTGTTCTTTCTTTCTTCCTTTCTTTTTTTCTTCATTTTTTTTGTTTTCTTTTTTTCCCACATACACCAATTGCATGGCCTGATTATGGAGATGGTTCCCGACAGAGCAAATCAGGACCAGATCTCCAAACGGGTCACCTCATTAGAGAAACCTGCTCAGTTCTCAAAAAAAAGAAAAAAAAAAAAAACGTGTAGAAACTGTTCAGTAGATATTTTTGCTGTGATTGATGTTTTATTCTTACAAAATTCCATTGTTTTTTATATTATGTTTATTTGTATACAATAACATCATGTGCTTAAAGAATCCATCTGCAACACCAAGACTCAAGCAGGACACAAACGTCTGCTCAGCTGTTTCTAGAATGCATTTTGCAGACATTGCGCTTTATTCATCCTCCGTTTAGTGAAACTGAGTGTAACAAAATAAAACATGATTTTTCAGATGTGTTTTAAAGTCATGGTGAAAAACACCAATTATCCATAGATGACAAAATATGCATTTGATTTACAAAAGTAAGTTGTGTGCTGCACCAAAACAAAACTCCATTCAAAAAGGGTAAAACTGGAGAGTAAACAGTGAAGGAAAACCCTGAAAGTGTTGCATTTAATAAGTACAGATTTATTTATTAAAATGTATTAAAATAAAGTATGACGAAGGAAATGTAAATATGAATTGGTGTCTGTAATTGCAGTGCTTTCGGTTCGGTGTCTTCAGTGCTGGAAGATCTGCAAAAATATCAGCCGTCTTTAAGAAGTACAGATCGATCCACAGCTGGAATAAACAGCTGTTCTGGCATTGGTAGACATTCTTATCTGGAACTTACAAATATCTAAACAGGTGAGGGTTAAGAGTCTTTTTCAAAGACCGGAACAGTGAAAACTTCAAACACTGGTTTTGGGATTTGAACTCCAGCATTTGAAACACTGAGCTTCCACTTCTATGATGATCATTTGGTCTTGAGAATAATGAAGAGAAAAGTTTTTCCCCGGTTTGGTTGGTGTCCAGGAGTTTATTAGTCCACCTTCTATAAAGAAAAAAACAAGCAGTTAAACAAATGCCAAGCGAAAAAAAAAAAGCACCATCCTTTAATCTTTTAGACTAAGCATTCCTGTCAGATGTGGAGAAATGGAACGTGTGCTATGTTTTGCTTTTTAAGGAAAAAAAATGTTCAAGTCCAGAGAACTAAATCTAATGATTTTACACAGTGACCGAACAAGAACGAGGCAATATATTTCCTTTAGATAGCGTTCCACAGCGTTCACAGTAAATAAAGCGTAGTGTCGGCTGCTGAGCCTCTGCTGAGCCAAGCTGCTTCGCTTCTTTGTTCCGTGGAGGAGAAAAAAAAATAAATCCACGCCCTGAACTCTTTCACTTTCTTTCAGCCCCTGCTAAGGCGTCGTCTCCTTTATCGATGAAGGTAGCGATGTGGGCTAGGTGCCAAGCTAAACACGCTAAATAAACACACTTGGCTTCGAGGAGTCGTTTGCGAGTGCAATTCGGTGAGAGGGAAGAAAAAAAAACAGTTACTACGGCGGAGTGAGGAGCAGATGGACATAAACTAAATGAAGTGTGGCTATTGATTGTCATTTCGCCAGCTCCCGCACTCCCTCGGCAGCTCTCGGGGTCTCGCTATTAACTAGCATGGCTCATTGTTCACACCCTGCTAATAAAGAAGGAACAGGCCCCAGCAGCATTGACCTGAAATACTGCAAACACAGTTAAAGCACTAAAACTACAGCTGAGATGCACAAAAGCTCCATTTCACCCATTTTATCCTGCTGCTTTAATATACACACACACCATATATATATATACATACACACACACACACACACACACACACACACACATATACATACACACACACACACACACACACACACACACACACACACACACACACACACACATACGTTTCAACAGAAAATGGCTGGGCTTTTAGCATTATAATGGAAGAACATTGTGGAGCTAACACACCTGGATATAATTTTCCTTTATTACTACAGCTCTGGTCTTTAAGGACCAAACAGCAATGAATTTTTTGGTTGTTTTTTAAAAGAAGGAAAAAAAAAATCAATGGCAGGATTTCCAGCATGTTAATTTTATACTACAGCAAAGTTTTCATTGGTGATAAAACGTGTCAGATTTTTTATAATTATTATTAAGGTTACATACTGTTACTTTACCTTATGTCACGCTACATTACATTGCGTTATGTTATTGTTAGTTATACTCCCTTACAGTATATTATGGTGCTACATTGCAATAGTGTGGAAATGTAGACGAATACTGTACTGTTTTGTAAACAAAGCGAGTCTCGAACCTTTTTGTTACCACCTCATATGTTACCTTTAGTTATGTTATGTTACATGATGATATGTTACAATAAGTCACTTTGTTTTTGTCAATTTATGTCACATGACATTATATTGCATTCTTACAGTGTGTTAAATTATGTGGTTACATGTTATTCTTTGTCATGTTAGGCAACGTTATGTTACATTATATCATGTTACAGTGTATAAAGTAAAGTTATATTAGGACACGCTACAGTACATTCAATTACAGTGTTACTTTATCGTTTGCTATGCTTCATTGTTTTATATTATTACATGATATGTTACATTACACCATTTCATGGTACACTATGCCAGGTTAAGTTACGTCAGGTGAGGTTATGGTATTTTATGTTATTTTATCGAATGCTACTGTATGTTAGGTTATGCAATGTTAAACCATGTTATGCGATGTTATAGCAACTGTAAGTAGTCCTTGTCTGAACTGCCTCTTTTTCTTTCTTCCTTTTTAATAAGTTTCATAAACTCCTCTGGTCTTAGAAATAGGTTGAAAAACGTATTTGATGCGTCACCTGAGCACATTAGTTAACGTAGAAAAGTTAACGTACTATTATATAACAAGGACACTAACATAACCACGTGATTCCCAGCCTCGCTACTGTCAGCGAAAACCAATCGGACCAATCACAATCCAGAACTCATCAGCACGCTGATGTCCCTCGAGCTGAAATGACAGACACGAATCAGAACCTTAGAATCGCAGTTTGTTGTGTGTTTTAGCCGTGGGTTCAGTAAAAGTGGAAACAGGAGTGTGACCTTATTAACACCTGACATGCTGTATATTTATTCACAGCGTCTCAGGAAGAGAGAAACATAACACATTTTCCATTTCAGGGAATTTCCATTATAATCACAAGGCGGTTTTTTTCCACCTTAAAGAGCAAAGTATGGGAGAGTAAATGCAAATAGGTTAATAATGTATCACCTGCTGTGTGATTTACGTCGGCCTGAATGTTTAGGAGCAGAGATCGTATGTGTTAATGAATCCCACCTTATGGCATGTAGAACATTTGGAGAAACGTGTTTCTGCCTTTTAAAGACAAATAAAATCATGTCTGGCAGGTTTTAGAAAACAAGTCATGACTAATGAGATAATGATTATATTAGATGTTTTTAACACGCCATTCTTTAGTTATAGACACAATCCTAGGGTTCGTCTACTGTATAAATTAATCCTATCAGTTTTGAAAATATTCTCATTCGGATGTCTCTCGCTTCTGGAAAAATCTCTAATTGTTTTTTTGATTATTAACACAATCATGGGAATGTTCATGTTCATCCAGTTAAATACACTTCATTAACTTATACAGTCCGACCCCCCGGTGTGCGGTTTAGGCTGCGCTAATTATTAGAATCTTGCTAGCAGTTTCTAGAAGCCAGAAAAGTACTATATACAAAAACAAATAGTTTTTTACCAATGCAAATATGTAAAAAAATGCAAATTTGTACCCGATGCACACTTTTTAACAATCACATTGTTAACATTTAGCGATATATACTGTATATATACTGTATCTATTTTTTTTGTTTGCAGCCTGTTTCTTCGTATCTGCATAGAAAACACTCCCATACTGCGTATTCAAGAAGTGGAACCACACAAAACCCTTTTGTTTAATGACAGGTTTTTTGTGTGTGTTCTATGCAAAGTTCAGTAAAAAAAAAACGTTTCTTTTATACCCAAATTACCACTTAGTGATTAGAAACATTTTCATCATCGAAGCTGCAGTACATAAACCTCATCCTTCTACCTTTCCGAACAAAAAGTTTTATAGAAAAAAAAAGTCACGTTTTGATGTTTTGTCTCTGAACCCATGATGAATCTCCACATCAAACGCGGCTGAGACGCGACCTTCCCGCTGACCTCCTCGACAGAATTGTAATTTCAACTCTTTAGCGTCATGAGGACGTGATCTCGCACTCGAGAAGATACAAAAAAATAATTATATAAAATTGAAAGATCTTTTAAGATCAAGGTCAGATTGGCCTCAAAACAGAACAATGTTTTTGTGCATCTGATCTGAATGCATTAGATGCTCCGGTCTCCGTGACCTCATGATTCCCTCCACATTATCGACAAATAACGATAAACTTTCAGCTTTTTTTCTGCTCGGAAACTTCAGTATGGACACGCATGTTATTTACTGCCAGTATGGACACGCATGTTCTGAGTCATTTACAAAGGTTTGTGGCTGAGGTGTCCCAATACTTATGCCCATACTGTGTATGTTCAGATCTCTTTCTCTTGGAGATGACGTGGAGTTCCCTGCAGGAGATGATGGTTCAGGAGCTGAAGCTTGTGAACACCACAGCAAACGCTCGCAATTTTCTGCTTGCGTCAGGTCTCTGTTTTCTCCAAACTCACACAGGAGGTTCTTTCAGAGGAACCAGAGCTTTTGTGTGTGTGTGTGTGTGTGTGTGTGTGTGTGTGTGTGTGTGTGTGTGTGTGTGTGTGTGTGTGTGTGTGTGTGTGGTGGTTCATGGCTCAGGTTTAAAACTATTTCAGTTTTAAACATTTTAATAAGCCACAGTAATACTGTATATATGTGTTTTCAAAAGTAATAGCACCCATTATAAAAATACAGACAGACAGACAGACAGACGGGCAGACAGACACATGGGCCACTTCCTGTACCCACTTCTGTTACAGCAGCTACAAAAAAATAATTTCCTCA
This sequence comes from Silurus aristotelis, assembly GCF_946808225.1. Classification (NCBI taxonomy): domain Eukaryota; kingdom Metazoa; phylum Chordata; class Actinopteri; order Siluriformes; family Siluridae; genus Silurus; species Silurus aristotelis. Next base: position 1,310,847 of record NC_139587.1, on the reverse strand, counting down.
CCATTTATCTCTCTTTTTTTTGGTCTTTCTCTCGGCTGCCTGTGACTCTGGATATCTGAAGCGATTCTTCATAATATTCTCTCTGCATTCCAAAATTCTCATCATGAGTGCAGAAGTGCGATGGAAAAAGCTGCTGTTGAGGAGGTTGAGTTGTGCTGCTTTGAGATGATTTCCCAGGGCAGAAATCAATGCAGCTCTCACTGTGCCCTTTCTGACCCCAGACTTTTAATGCTCTCTCTCTCTCTCTCTCTCTCTCTCTCTCTCTCTCTCTCTCTCTCTCTCTCTCTCTCTCTTCTCTCTCTCTCTCTCTCTCTCTCTCTCTCTCTCTCTCTCTCTCTCTCTCTCTATCAGTGAGATGAGAACAAGAAGAGAGGAAAATCCATCTATCTATCCATCTATTGCTGGATCATGAGCCAAACATTGATCTTCAGATCTCTCAGTTTGGTATAATAAATCAGTTCTGTAGGGTGAAGAGTTTCACTTTCATCATGTGCTGTTTCTCTGAAAAGTCATTAAATATTCATTAGTGTTTTTTTCTTCTATGGAACATTTTTACAACGTGTGGAGTTCAGAAATAGGAGGTGTGGAGTTCAGAAATATGAGGTGTGGAGTTCAGGGGAAAGGGTTTACTGGCTGCAGTGGAACAGAATCAGCAGCAGCAGTGTGATCAGCTCTAAAAGCACAACATCTGTTTCAGTTCTAAAACAGGAAGCGATTTTTTTGTTCCATTCCTAATAGAGGAAGAATAAAAGGATCTATTTATTGATGATTCCTGCAGGTGAAGAATCCGGACGAGAGCTTGAGGGAAAATAAACTACATTTTAAATTTGACTGACTACTTCTTTTAGAATGAAAGAAACATTGAGCTGTTTCAAAGAGGGAGGAAGAAGATAGGAAATGAAGAAATGGGGAATAGGTGGAAGGAAGGAAGGAAGGAAGGAAGGAAGGAAGGAAGGAAGGAAGGAAGGAAGGAAGGAAGGAAGGAAGGAAGGAAGAAAGGAAGGAAGAAAGAAAGAAAGAAAGAAAGAAAGAAAGAAAGAAAGAAAGAAAGAAAGAAAGAAAGAAAGAAAGAAAGAAAGAAAGAAAGAAGGGCTGGAGGGAATGATTGGAAAAATAAAAAAAGTAGTAGAAGGACAGAAGAGGGAGTGAAGGGAAGAAGTAAAGTGTGTGTGTGTGTGTGTGTGTGTGTGTGTGTGTGTGTGTGTGTGTGTGTGTGTGTGTGTGTGTGTGTGTACATATATAAATATATATATATATATGTGTGTGTGTGTGTGTGTGTGTGTGTGTGTGTGTGTGTGTGTGTGTGTGTGTGTGTGTGTGCTACAAGACAGTATGTATCTGACTCAGTACTGAATGAAATACACATTAGAAGCTACAAACACAGCCAACTTTTGCTTCTTTCTCTCTCTCTCTCTCTCTTTTCTTTTTTTCTACTTGCTAAATAAAGCGAGTTTTCTGCAGCTTATTTTTAATGACACACATCAACGTCTGAAAGGTGTAAATATTAATTACTGTAAATTCCTGACAACTTTTTTTTTGATGGAACGAAAAACACGAATAAAAAAACACGATGAACTGATAAAGACGAGTTGTCACAACAGAACAGTAAAGTATCTCGGGGAAGATGGATGGGATGGGATGGGATGGGATGAGATAGGATGCAATGGAATGGAATGGGATGCGATGCGATGGGATAAGATGCAAAGCAATGGGATGTGATGCGATGGGATGGGATGGGATGGGATGGGATGCGATGGGATGCGATGGGCTGGGATGTGATGGGCTGGGATGGGATGGGATGGGATGGAATGGAATGGGATGGGATGGGATGTGATGGGATGCAATGCAATGGGATGCGATGGGATGGGATGGGATGGGATGGGATGGGATGGGATGGGATGGGATGTGATGTGATGGGATGCAATGCGATGGGATGCGATGGGATGGGATGGGATGGGATGGGATGGGATGGGATGGGATGGAATGGGATGGGATGTGATGGGATGTGATGGGATGCAATGCAATGCAATGGGATGCGATGTGATGGGATGCGATGCGATGCGATGCGATGCGATGGGATCCTGCATCCATGTGAAAGTAGAGAAGATTTTAATCATAAAGCGAAGTCTCATTTGTAATTCACAGGAATTTTATGGCGGGTGAAAAAGCAGTCGAGCATTACTCAGGATTCGGTAAAAATCTGCCTGATGTGGATGTAATTTATATCGGAGGACTGTGAGGTCGCCTTAGTGTTACGTGTGCTACAAGACCCTGTAAAAGTAATGTCTATAATTCATAAAGAGCATAACCTTGATAAAATATGAAGCGTTCCTCAGCACGCTGAAACAGAATGAACAAAAAAAAAAGAATTCACTTTTCAGATTGTTTAATATGGGTTACAGAAATAAGCTACAGGATCGGAATGATTTAATCACAGGGTCTTAACCACTGGATCCTTAAAATGTGATCATAATGAGGAGGGAACCAATAAGTGACCTTAAAGGGTTTACTGAGGTTATCTGACGAAAGTGATCTACAAGTGTAGATCTTAATGAGGAGATCTCTTACAGAACAAGATCCTTAATGCAGGAAATCCAGTGAGAGGATCATTAGCAGGGGATCTCAAATAAGAACTCAAATAAGGAATCTTAATGAGAAAATCTTAACGTGGAGATCATAATAACGGGAGCTTAATAAGAAAATCTTGATAAAGGGATGTTATCAAAGTAACCTCAATGAGGGACTTTTAATTAAGGAATTTTATTAAAGGGACCTTATTGAAGAGATCTTATTGACATTATCTTAATGATGGGATCTTTATGAAAATAAAGAAGATCTTTATGGGTGCATATAAATGAGAAAATCATAATAAATATCTTGACAAGGGGGATCTTAAAAAGGTGATCCTAGCAAAGGCACATTGATAAATGACTATGGGATAATAACAGGATCTCAGTGAGGGATCTTTTAATGAGGATCAGCCTGTTTCAAATTAATTAAGAAAAAAAGTGCTCTGAAGAAAAGGTCATCAAAGATCATAAACGATCTAAACAAGAGGATCTTAATGATGTGATTAAGACAATTGGATCTTAATGAGTGGATCTTAATCATGGGATCTAACTGAATTGGGTTTAATAAGGGACCAAGAGAAGCCAAGCGTAAAAGTGGATCTCAATGAGGAGGATTTCAAATAGTAGGTCTTTACAAGGGATCCAAATTAAGAATTCTTACCCAAAGAATCTCAAGGAATATGGTTTAGCGTAGAGATCATTACACAGGATATTACTGACCGAATCTTAAAAAGCAGATATTAACAAAGGGAGGATCAGTGAAATATGTAAGAAACCAGAGGGAATGTATTGCCCTTTAACAGGATGCTAATAGACCTCACTGTCAAACTCAATTTTACACTCGTGTCCAAAATCAAACTTTCTCTTTCCTTCTGTAGTTCAAGTGATCCGTTTCTCCGCCGTCTGGTTCATCCTCGGCAGCTTTCATTAGCAATTCAGAGCTAGTGTTTGCATAATGCCCCGTGTCCCTGTCCTCCGTCTTCTACTGGCCCACTCAGAGAGCCTCATTAGTGTCTTTCTTCTCAGACGTACCGAGGGCAAGAGAGTGAGAGAAAGATGTGATTTATTCAGGCTACATAGAAATCACACACACACATACACACACACACACACACACACTCACACACACACACACACACACACACACACACACACACACACACACCATCTGACTATAGGATTGATATGTCATTGAGTTTGTCCACTGGATAATGATTTCATCAAGTGACCTGATTTTCTTTTTAAATCCCAGCAAATCAGTTTCTCCAATGAAATAATAAATAAGAAACAAAAGCAAGTCATCTGTAAGTTATCCAAGTTACAGCCAGTCCTTCTGACCAAATAAATAAATAAATAAATAAATAAATAAATAAATAAATAAATAAATAAATAAAAAATAAATAAAAATAAAAATAATTAAAAAACACAAATTGCCTGCATTTAAATTCCTGCAAAAAGTATAACAAGCCCAGCTCTGTTTCCATATTTTCAAGAATAAATATTTAACATCCAACATGAATTTTTGTCTTGTTGCCTAATATTTTTTTTTTCTTCACTTATTTTTTTTTTTTTACATCGTTTTTTTTTTTTTTATATACTTCTTATAATAACATCTCTTTCTATTTTCCATTTTCAGATCTAAAGTCTGACTGAGGAAAAGTGAAATTACTGATGAGCAGGAAACTACGGCATGGCTGAAAGAATGATCATTCTTCTATGTGGTAAGTCAGAAGAAAACTAAAAACGAACACAGCTGTTATGAAAAACATGCTCTATATGATCTTCACACTCTATACACACTCAATATGTGATTTACATTCTATATATAATATATACACAATATACAGTACACTTTGTACACATTATACAATCTATACTCTGTATACACTTTTACATCCTCTACACTGTACAGTAATCTATAACTCTATAACTCTATACACTCTATTACGCAAGGAATCACTCTAGATACTCTTTAGACTTCCTCAGTACATTCTATACATCATAAACCCTCTATACACTTTGTGTGCACTATAGATACTCTATATACTGTATATACTCTCGATACTACATACAGTGAATACACTCTGGATACTTTATACACTCTAAATACCACATACAAAATATATAATCTAGATATATCTAATCTTCATATCTAGATACACTATATGTTTTACATACACTCTAGACTCTATACAATATCCTCTTGATACTCTATGCACTGTAGATACTTTATACATTGTTTATATCCTCTAGATACTCTATACAATGTATATCCTTTAGATGCATAAAATGTATACACTATCTAGACTCTATCTAGACTATATTATATACACTTTAGAAACACTACACACTCTATACACTCTTTAAACTCTACGTGCTCTGTACATTCCTCTCTATAAACTAAATGCTGTATATACACTATCCTCAGTGCAGAGAACTGTGTGGTTTTTGTTCTTATAACCTTTAATCGAAAGGAAAACTAAAGAGGCTGAAGAGGGAAAGACTGTTTATAGCTGCTATAAGATGCTACAGTTTGCTTTATCTAATAAGATCAGGAACTGATTTGTTGTTCATTGCATGGCTTTGGGACCTGCTGTAATTGGAAATGAATCATTTCCAGGGTGGTCAGGGTCACGGTGTTTACAATAGAACTCGTGTTTTTGGATTTTATGACTCATATCTCTATGACTGTAAATATCAGGGTCTGGAGTTACAGTGGATTGCATCACAGATGGAGAACATCTGAGAGGAAAGATCTCTTTGTTTCTCTCTCTCTCTCTCTCTCTCTCTCTCTCTCTCTCTCTCTCTCTCTCTCTCTCTCTTCTCTCTCTCTCTCTCTCTCTCTCTCTCTCTCTCGCTTTTGCTCTCTTTTTTTCTTTCCCCCTCCCTCTATCTCTCTAGTCTGTACACACATTCACTAGTGGAGGTATGCAGTAACTTGAACTTTATTTATTTATATTTTTTTTAATGGAAGATCATTCACATTGTGATCCTTGAAGGATACTCTTTTTTTTTTTCATTCAAAGCGTTTTTTAAACATTACTGCACACATTTCACTATAATCAGACATTCATACATTTTAAGATCAGATCGTTTTTAGCCAATGGACGTTTTCTTGTTTTACACCTGAAGATCTAGATCAGAAAAACACAGCCATTGTAAGACTAAAAGTAGCAATTTTACATGCTCAAGGAGAACTACCATTCTGAAGAGGGAATAATGAGGCCCGTATTTCTGCTTGTAGCCCTTCAGCGATCGATGCACCTTAGATATCAAATCAATATTTTTCCTGTGAGGGCATCATGGCTAATTTTATGTCTGGGGATCTTATCCTGGATCAAAGGATATTGCTTGATAAATATCACATAAGTGCGAAGCAATGATCTAAAAGAGGGAAAAATGTTAAATATTTAGACATTTTTTTAAGCCTGAGAGGTTTGAAGATCCACAAGATGCTGCTAATCCTTTATTTTTTTAAATTTCATTAATTTTTTTTATTCTTAAAATAATAAAAGCATGTTTTTTTGTTGTTGTTGTTGTTGTTTGTTAATGAAGGATTTCAGCCCTCAAGCATGGTGAAGTTTAAAGTCAAGAAGTCTTGTGTTAAAAACCCACACTTGCCTTCAAATTTTTGTATTTTGGTCTTGATCAGAACAAATGAATATGAGACTGGCCAGACTGGCTAGCTGATTAGCATTCACAACAGATTGCATGGTGTAATGAATGGCACAGAGGCCCTGGTATCTCCCACTTACTACAGTTTTATACAGCTAGAACTACTTCCTGGGAAAAGTTCCAGACTCTGAAATGACATGCAGCAGAAGCAGGTCCTTAATCCAGAATCTTGTTCGAGGTGTCTAATGTGTGAGTTCAAGGGAACAAGATGTTTGGAGGAAGTTCTTAAAACTGAGCCAGGTTCCTTAAACTGCTAAATGATACTCAAGTAAAAGTAATACCATAAATGTCAAATGGCTCCAACTATTAAAAAAACCTTAATAAATATTATTGATGCTTGAAAGTTACCTTTATGGAGTGAATTTGGAAACTTGAAACTAGGTTGAGAATAAAATCCAGAAACTGTGCAGGATGATGTTTGGCTGGATGAGAGCAGAAGATACCTTTTAACCATAGACATGGCTTTATATCGCTTAGCCCAGCACATAGTTGTTGTTTTGCTACATCTCTGAGATACAGTGTAGATAAATAAATGTAGTCATGCACATAATCTAATGATGATGTTTCATGTTAAAGCAACAATAAGGCTGTTCTTGTCAGTGATGTTCAGGGTGTGGAGTCTGGAGAGCCTCCGCTTGTTTAAATCTCATGAATAGATGAATAAATAATTCTGCACATCAGTAAAAATCAAGGTGTCCTGCATGCATGTGCAAAGAGAGAATTGTGCTACATCCACATTAATCTTGGCAGATCTGAAGACCACATTTTAAAACACTAAATTTCTGCATGTCTGGACTGAAACATCTGAAAACGCTCACATCCCTGCACTGCACTTGCACAGAAAAAGAACGATCATTTCATAACCTGTGTTGATTTTTTTTTTACTTTTGATCTCAATCATGCTCAATGTGATTTCAAGCAAAAGCAGAAAAAAATGTGAGATGAGATGAGATGCAGTGGTAGCTGCAAGTTACCAGATTAAGTAACAAGATTAGTTACATTAGTTACATATTTTTTATATATATATATATATATATATATATATATATATCACATGAACAAAAATGTTTTTCAGTTTTCTTCTCTCTTTAATGACGAATTGCTTTAAATTCCTCAGTTCTTAATTATTTTTAAGTTATTACAGTGTGGATGGAGGAACAAACCGTAAAGAAAAAAACAAGATATCCAGTTTAACGTGAACGTAGAATCAGCTGCACTATTGACACTCATTAGCAAACATGATTAATGTTGTATTGTTCATCAATGTTTCATCAGAGCTTCATCGTTGTAACAATGTGCAAAGTGCGGGGCAAATCTTTCTCACGTTCACAAACACGAGATCGCACCATCTCACCAATTAGCACCGACTCACAAGGTGGTGTGTTTTTATAGCAAAATGGATTTCAATCTCTCATCAGCATTATAGCACTGAGATAAACAATGGAATCAATAGTTTTTCATTTTGGAGTCAGCGTGTGGATTAAAGATGCGTAGTCAGATTTTACTGATCGGATAAACCATCACTGATCACCTCGTACTTTTGTGTCTCTATTAGCAGTTGGAAATAGTGTGTGTTTTTGTGGAAGTTGTATAGCCAGTTAAAGTGGTGTTTGTGTTGGTGTATAGCTTGTGTGTCCAGATGAAGTGGTTGTAGCATGTGGACCTGCTTTGCTCCATCAGGATTGTTTTGTCTTCTCTGGATAATTAGTGAATGAAGTGACGATTTGGAAAGATTCTGGAATGATTCTGGAATGATTCTGTGTTGAACATAATTAGCATTGGAATTGTTTTCCCAGCTCCATGTTTATCAAGTTTCACCTCATTTCATGAAAAATTAATTAGGCAAATAAAAATTGGAAAAAACAGAAAATATGACCCTAAACCCCGCCCATCACCCTGAACCTGACCAATCAGGATGATGAGCTGTGAAATAGATTGAATTATTAATTAGGAAACTGCTAATATGTGTTTTCATGAAAGAACAAAGAAAGAAAGACAACACTAACAAGTATGTTTAAGCTTACACACACACACACACACACACACACACAAACACACACACACACACACACACACGTGTACACACACAAACCGCACATTCCTGCTAATTACCTATATATAAAGTGCACTAATGGGCACACAGATGGATGTGAATAAATCAAAGTAACACTCCATCTGTTATACGCGCACACACACACACACACACACACACACACACACACACACACACACACACACACACACACACACTCAGGAAGTGTTTTATATTGTTTGCCCACACTTTAATTCGGACTGAAATAGCCGTATGTCACTGTGTTTATTTTTGAGTGTAAACACTCAGGTTTGGGATTATTTTTATAAGATTGCACTTTCCTGGTGTGCTTTGTGAACTAAGGATGGAGAAGTTCTTCTTCAGTGCTGAACAACATCACTCACTGTCACAATCAGTTCCAATTCTTTTAAAGAACGCAAACAAAGCAATGAAGCAATTGACACTTCACATATCATCTGAAACGTATCTGTGTCAGATCATGAGTCCGGGAGCCAAGGTAGAAAACTTGCTGAGTGGTGAAGTAAAAAACAAGTCGGACAGATGTACCTTCTCCAAATACCTCCACACGGAGGATGATTAAAGAGGGAAAGTTCTGGAGCTGCCTGAAATAATTGTATAGGATGCTTTCACTTGAACTAGGAGGCCTAAACCTGCTCCAACATGACAATGCTCCTGTGCACAAAGCCAGCTCCATGAAAATATACTTTTTATGGGTTGGATGTTGTGGAAGATCTCCTGCTGTATGCTTCAACCCTATTGAGCATCTTCCATTGGGATGAATGTGAACCACACAGCAATCAGGTGTCCACAAACTTTTGCCATAGTGTATATAATAGTGTAAATAATCCTGTAATATGTATATGAATATCTGGTATCTGGTTTCTTACACAATCCCGTTGTTTTTGCTTCTTCTCAGCCGCTAGGGGTTTAGTAATTATATCATTCACATTTAGATTCAGCGCTGTTACAACAAGCATAACAAGCTCCGTACCAGGCGCTAAACTTAATGAATCCACTTGTGTGCTTTCCAATGTCCAAAAGGGTTGTTCTGTCTCACTGAGCAGCTCGTTCCCGAACTGAGCGCTGATTTACAGGACGTATTGCTGCCGTCTCCAGAGTTCCTCTGTCTGAGGAACTGGCCAGAGCTTCCATCCTGATATCCTGACATCCTGACCTATTGCTCCAGACTCTGACTTTACCACGAGTTATAAAAGGCTGAAGCAACTAATGAAATCTCCTCGGAGTTAGGGTTTGAACCAGGGGGATTTTCCAGGGCGAACACGGAACCGGATTTTATGACCCATGATTCCCGTGTGTACAGAATAAATCCCAATATACTGCATCCAACGTGTGTTTACCTGGATTCACTTTACCACTTTAGTACTGTTTATTTAATACCACATGCAGCTCTGTAGAGTGTGTGTGTGTGTGTGTGTGTGTGTGTGTGTGTGTGTGTGTGTGTGTGTGTGTGTGTGTGTGTGTGTGTCCTTATTTCCGAGTCTGACTGCCTGCACATTAAATCCTATGAGTCTAAAGACTCCCTCCTGCAGAGTCTTAAGCTGCTGGCACAGTAGGACACACACACACACACACACACACACACACACACACACACACACACACACACACACACACACACACACACACACACACACAGACAGACACACACACACACACACACACACAGTAGTCAGGTTCAGTCTGATTGTTCTAAAAGTGCATTATTTTTTAAATGTTTTTTTTTTCCTTCTTTCCCTCTCACTTTCTTTTATACTTTCTTTCTTTCATGTGAAATCCATCTGTTCTTCTGATTTATTCTTCTGCTTTCTACATTCTCTCAATTTCTCAGCAGTTACATATACACTATACGGCCGAAAGTCTGTGCACACCTGAGTTAAGATGTAAGATTTATTTTATGTTTCTTTGTGAACATCACATTTCACATTTATGTTATAATGAGCTCCACTCTTCTGGGAAGATGTTCCACTAAATTTTATTTAAAGCTACAAGGGTGTTAGTAAAGGCAGGTACTGATGGAGGTAAGAAGGTGAGGAGGCCTGAGGTGCAGTCAGCGTTCACATTCATCCCAAAGGGGCACTGTCATGCTGGAACAGGTTTGGGTCTCCTAGTTTGAGTAAAGGCAAAATAATTGTGTGCCTCCAACCTTGCTGTAACAGTTTGGTGAAGAACCACTTATGGATGGATGTATTGTTGTTGAAAGGATAAAAACACCATCTTCTGCTGAAACACAGAAAGTCTTAGCTTGTTTTTCCAAACACATAAAAAGAAGGAAACTTGGAGCTTCCTGTTCTGCTTTATAGGAAGACCAAAAGCAAGGTTTAAAAGCTTAAATCCAGTATAATACATTAGTATAACTTTACATCAATCATGTGATTGAACTGTGCATGATGTTCAACTACAACCACAGTGAAACCACTTCAGGGTTCAAGCATCTCCAGCGTGTAGTTTTTGTTATATTTTGGTGCCCCCTCACTCCTGGCCACCAAAGTCGGCCTAAAGAATTTTAACAGTTTTAGAAGAAAAATCGAAACATATAAGAAGCGTGGGTGTGTTTGAAGTGGGAGAGGAGATTGTCTTTTTGTCAGTTTTAGCCAGAAAGGAAGCATGGAGGAGGAAAGTGGCATCAACTGTTTTATTTATTTCTGAAATTGCTTTAATGCTCGTTAATGCTCAGGAAACATCAGGAGCTCAGTCTGATGAACTTTACACCAAATTAAAAGAAACGATTCAAGAGTTTATTAGGGGGACAGCGCATGTAGGACGTTTTGGAGACATGGTGAGGTGAGATTGAGATGGTTTGGACATGTGCAGAGGAGGGACATGGGGTATATCAGTAGGAGAATGCTGAGGATGGAGACACCAGGAAGGAGGAAAAGAGGAGGAAGTTCATGGATGTGGTGAGGGAAGACATGCAGGTAGTTGGTGTGAAAGAGGCAGATGTAGAGGACAGGGGGGGATGGAGACAGATGAGCCACAGTGGCGCCCCCTAATGGAAGCAGCCGAAAGAAGAAGAAGAAGAATCAAAAACCACTTGGAGCAAAATGTGTTTGATTTTCTGATGAGGGTTCACGGGGACCTTACGCGTCTTAAAATCCCTGTTTTTTATTCAATTGTTTATTCATTAAAATGAAACAATAATGAAGTCAAGAATAAAAACCTCCATGTCTCAGTACAATGTGCTGGTGCGATGAAGCAGATTTACTGTTCCCAACTTGATCTTGATTGTTTTTCTATTACAGTGTCATTAAAAATAAAATTTATAAATCTGGGAGCTGTTTTTGTTGAACCTAATAGAGAAAGTATCTATTGATGTAGTGAACTGGGATTTGTGTGTTCGGTAAATTATTCATTAAATTCATTTCTTTTAGATCGATAGTGACAGTATAGTTATTGGTTATGTCAATTAAAGACTCTCTAATGAGCACAGTATGCATTTTTTAGTTTTTCAACACACACACATTCACACACACACACACACACACACACACACACACACACACACACACACACACACACACACACACACACACACACACACACACAGGCAGCACTTTTTGTTGACATTGACTGAGTTAATTGTGTGAGATTGGAGAATTCAGCCCTGGGCTTATTGCAGTAGATTTCTAAACACCATCTATACTGCGCCACCATTAACACTTTCCCAATGAATCCAATCAATACCTCAATGGCTGCAAAAAAAAAAAAAAATCCCCCAGGCTCAGAATTAACTCCTTAAAAGTTTACAATTATGGATAAAGTGCTTGATGTTTTCTTGTGAGTAAAAAAACTTTTTTTTCTTCGCTGTAGAAACAGTTTCACAGCCACACTCGCTAGTATACGTAATGTCAGTCATTGTGCTCCAGCACACAGACGGGACATGAGCGCACAGGAAAACACCTGCTGATCAAATGAAAGCTTGCTGAATACTTATTACAGCAATCTGTTTACGTGACACGGCTGAGACGCCAACGAGCACCTGCGTAAGTAATGTCACGGCATCTTGAAAGGAAATGTTACACCTCACTAGTGCTTCGGCATCAAATCCACGTAGGATGTGTAAATCCAGCACAATCATTTTTTGTAACTTGGTGTTAAAAATATATTTAAGGATTATAATATGTATTCAAAGCGGTGCGGGGGGATGGGGTATGGGGGGGGGGGGGGGGCAGAGGGGCAGTTAGTGCCTGGCTGTACCACTTTACCTTGAAAGTCTAGGAGTCAGCAGTTTCTCTGCATGATGGACATTTAGAGTCAGATTGGTTATGGCTTCTACTTTATGAGTTCAATCTATTTAGCGGGTGACAGAGCACCCCCCCCCCCCCCCCCCCCCCCCCACACACACACACACACACACACACACACACACACAATATTTAAAGCAGGGCAGCCTAATGTTCAAAGGCAGGAAGGTGGTGTGTGACCAGTGATGCATTAAACAAATTTTCTAGCTTTTGCTGAGAATCTGAAAAGGACTCAGCAGTGATCTTTTACCCCGAACCCTCTGTAATTATTTAGTGAGAACCAGTAAATTGTGAAAACTTTTCCCTTCCATTTTTATTTTGTTAAGAGCAGGATCACATAAAATCAAAACCAGAACCAGACCAACTGAAATCAAGAAAATACCGACACCTATTCAGACTGACCTGCACCGTGCTCCATTTCAAGGGAGAAACTAAAACAAGATCAAGATCCATTCCGACTAAAAAACCCAGATGAGATCTAGATCCATTCCAACTCTAGAAACTAACACAAGATCTTGATTCATTCCAAGTGACAATAAGTTCAGATTTAAATCAAAATCAGTTAACAACCAAGACAAGCTCTAGAGCCATTTTATCAGAGAAACCTAGATGAAGAAAATGTAAGATCTAGATCAATTCCAGCTAAAAAAAAAAAAAAAAAAAAAAAACAAAACAAGAATCAAGATCTATTCTGACAAAAAAAAAAAACCTAGATGAGAAATAGATCTGTTCCAACTGAGAAATCCAAACAAGATCTAGATCCAGTCCAATTCCAACAATTATTATTATAGCTCTGAGTTTCAGTATTTACTGCAATCCTTTTTCCGGAAGCATTGTGTCCTTGCTGGTTTCCTTAATAGCTTTAACCGCTCAGGTACTGCTTCACTTGTAGGTCACGTTGTGTAAAAGTACGCGCCAAATGAATAAATGGAAATGCAAATGGAAATGGAAATGCGCTGCCTTAAAGCTTGAGGCTTAATAATGATGAGGTATGACTATTCCTCACACACTGCTCCTTCCAAAAGCTTTGCGAAGTGTTAGCATGCTGCTTTCCTGCGTGCTGATCACTCGCTTCCTGTTAACTGCAGAATACTGGTCATGTTGAAGAAACAGGAAGTGGGTGATAATGGTGAGTGATATGGGTGTGTGTTGATTGGACTTTGGAGGAGAAGACCATGAGATCCTGCTTGTTCCTGCATTCAGCTGTCACGTCACATGACTTTCTGTTTTGTCGCTCATCTCCCACTTCCTGTTAGAGACAGAATTTTCATGTAGTGTTCATGGAAATAAGGTGGAAATAAAAAGCTGTGAGATTCCCAGGACAAATGATAGGATTATTTCATTCTGTACTTCTGGAGTTCTGAAATCATTTTATTCAGTAAGAACCGCATGAGTTTCTATGTTACTACAAACGACTGAAATTCCCTTCCAATCCCTGATAAACACACAGCAGCCCTGAGAGAACTACTTCCTGCCTGGATTTCTGCACTGTTTGCCCCTGGGACACAGGATTTTGTTTGTGCACAGCAGTTAATGAATGAATTATGAGATATGCATTGATTTTATTTTCCCTAAACAGCTGAGGAAAGTCAAGGATGCCTCAGGTACGTGATGCTGAAGTCGTCTTTATACACTGCTGAAAAAGTTACAGCCAAGAAGGAGAAATAAATTCCACGGATGATGGAACTGCAGATGTTTATCAAATGTCCTTATCCAAAGCAACTATTTTAAGATTATGGGCAGGGACAATGTTTCCCACAATCCATTGCACCTCAAGATTAGTTGTTTGTTTGCATATCCGGGGAGGTGATGTAGACAAGATCTAGATCAACTTTAGTCAAGAAAAGTTGAGATCTTGATCAATTACAGCTAAGAAATTAAGACAGGTTTGAGATCTAATCTGGGCCAGAACTAGATTCTTTACCAACAGAGAAACCTAGACAAGATCTAGATCAATTGCAATTAAGAATAAGACAAGATGAAGATCAATTTCAAATAAAAAAACCTAGATGTGATCTAGAACCATTCCAACTCTAGAAACGTGAATAAGATGTTGGACTACTGATTCAAAAAGCATGGTTCATGGGAAGATGGACATCTGTTCAAGAAGTTCTGTGACTTTATAGAGAACCTGACAAGTTTATTGTGCAACTGTGTAACATTGTTTTTTTTGTTTTTTTTTCCCAACACCACCAAGCTGCTATTGCTGGTCCCTTGAGGGTTCTTAACTCTCAATTGCTCAGCTGTATAACTGAGATAACTGTAGGTTGCTCTGGATAATGTAAATATCTGATTCCCATTCACAATAATTAGCACTTGAAGATCGTCTCACTGCTTATTACTATGTTAGCTCCATGTTCCTCTTGCTATTCATGGTCCATGTTCGGGTTACAGCTTTAATTTCTTAGTCTTTTTGTTTTGTGTTCAGCTTTATTTTAATTTGTTTAATTGTATACGACTTTTTTAGATGCAGTAGCATGAAATGTTCTATTCAATTGAACTAGGAGACCCAAACATGTTTCAGCATGACAATAAATGTAATTAATTGAAATATATATTATTATTTTTTTGTAGAAGGCTTTCATTAATGCACATTGTCTCAAAGCAGCTTTACTGAGATAAAGCACTTATGAAAGAATGTATACATTTAGTGCCTATAAGCTTGTTTATTATAATTGAAAGTGTATCCCTAATGAGTGAGTCAGTGGCAACGGTGGTGAAGGACAAACTCCCTGAGATGGCATGAGGGAGAACATTGAGAGGAACTCTGTTTAAAACATTCTCAATGTTCCGGGTTCTATGTTTCACACGGCTTGTGTCGGATACGTTTTTTTTAAAGTAGAAGAAGATGGACATCTGTTCAAGAAGTTCTCTGACTTTCTAGAGAACCTGACAGGTTTCTTGCAACATTGTTTTTTGGTTGTTGTTGTTTTTTTGTTTTTTTTAACAATGAGAGTCCTTAAGAAACCAGTTTCCAAAAAACCCTGGAAACTTGATGTTCTGCAGCTTTATGGACAGAACATCAATATTATGGTTATGCTGAAGGAACAGAAAATCAGGTTTCTTCTTTGTTTGATGGAAGTTTCTCCAATCTAATGGGTCCTTGAAGTGCTGTCTCAAATAGATAAATGACATAGAGAACATTGTAAAAACTTTATTGTTGTAACGTAAAATTCTAAACTCCGTGTCCTCCTGAATGTTCTGAGAAGGTTCTCTTGTATAGTAAAAGGTGGATTTTGTGTATAGTGAGACAAATCATTTAATTTAAACAACAAAAAAAAAAAAATATATATATATATATATATATATATATATATATATATATATATATATATATATATATATATATATATATATATATATATATATAAATATATATATATATATATTTTTTTTTTTTTTTTTTTTGGCAAGCTGCTGTTTGCTCTCCACCTTTTCCAGCCTTTAGCCCCTGACAGTGTCAGAGAAAGAGAAGCTATCGACAGGAGCGTGCTGTTCTCTTTTCACAAGCACACACACTCCAAAAGAAGGTCACACACACACACACACACACACACACACACACACACACACACACACAGCTTTCTGACCACCATACAGCTGCCTCGGCTGGATAAAGAACTGAGAATAAGCAACACTTAAAAAAATCCTTTGCTGTTAAAAAACCCAGAAATGAATGATTTTGGAGATTTGCAGCTGCGGAGGGTAAAACCACTCGAACAGACATTGAGGAATTTTTTTAATCATCCAAAAACAAGTTAATTCTCCTGTAAATAAAAAAATAAATAAAACAATAAAGAACACTAACGTGATTAATAAATTTTTACTTTTATCGGTCAAATATATAACCATGCACCGTATAGCATAAAAATTTATTGAAAAATAAAATAATAAAAATAAATAAATGATATCAAATAGAGAAAATAATTTAATATAAAATAAATATAAAGATGGGATATTAAAACTGAAGAGATTTTAAGATTAAATTTTTAATTTATATATATATATATATATGAGAGAGAGAGAGAGAGAGAGAGAGAGTGCATTTATTTTTTCTTTAAAGTAGCTTTTAATATTTTGCCTCTAGTGGTTAAAGTTGGAATCGACAA
>NC_139587.1:1266678-1289178 GCF_946808225.1 Silurus aristotelis | reverse complement strand
TCTCCTTCTTCTTTTACTTCTTTCGGCTGCTCCCAACAGGGGTCACCACAGTAGATTATCTGTCTCAATACTTCTCTGACCTCTACATCTGCCTCTTTCAAACCAACTACCTGCATGTCTTCCCTCACCACATCCATAAACCTCCTCCTTCCTCCAATATCCCCAATATACCCAACATCCACAACACCCCCAATATACCCAACATCCCCAATCTACCTTACATACAAAATGTACTAAATGAACCCAATTTACCCAATATTCCAAACATCCCGAATATATCCAACATTCAAAACAGCCTTAATAGCTCCAATATGCAGTTCCCAACATCCCATCCCAACATCGAAAATTTCACCAACATACACAACATACACATTATAACCAATATTACAGCATTCCCAATATACCCAATATACCGAACATACCCAATATGCACAATATCCCTAATAAACCCAATATACCCAATACGCCCAATATACCTAATATAGCCAACATACCAAATATACCCAACATACGCAAAATACCCAACATACACAACATACCCAATATGCCCAATTTACCCAATTTACCCAACATCCCTGATATACCCAAATGTTCCCAATATTCGTGATATACTCTGTATACCCAGCATACACAATATACCCAACATACCTAACATACCAAATACCCAAAAAACACAATATACCCTACATCCTCAATGTACTAAATAAACCCAATTTGCCAAATACACCCAACATTCCCAATATATCCATTATCCAAAACAGCCTCAATATATCTCCAATATGCATTTCCCAACATCCCCAATATATCAAACATACAAAACATACACATTACAATTAACAATAAACCCAATATGCTCAATATCCCCAAAGTACCAAATATCCCCAATACACCCAATATACCTAATATTCCAACATCCTCATTGTACCAACATCCTCAATATACCAACATCCTCAATATACCAACATCCTCAATTTACCAACATCCTCAATACATAAAAAAAAACAACATCCTCAATATACCAAAATCCCCAATATACTCAACATCCTAAAAATACCAACATTCTCAATATACCAACATCCTCAATATACCAACATCCTCAATATACCAACATCCTCAATTTACCAACATCCTCAATACATCAAAAAAAACAACATCCTCAATATACCAAAATCCCCAATATACTCAACATCCTAAAAATACCAACATCCTCAATATACCAACATCCTCAATATACCAACATCCTCAATATACCAACATCCTCAATATACCAACATCCTCAATTTACCAACATCCTCAATACATAAAAAAACAACATCCTCAATATACCAAAATCCCCAATATACTCAACATCCTAAAAATACCAACATTCTCAATATACCAATATCCTTAATATTCCAACATCCTCAATATGACCACATCCTCAATATACCAACATTCTAAATATATCCAAATATACACAGTATATGCAATATACATATTATACACAATATACACATTGCATCCAATATACTTAATTTACCAACATCCTTAATATACCAACATCCTAAATACACCAACATCTTTAATATACAAACAACCTAAAAAAAAAAAAAACAACATCATCAATATACCAAAATCCCCAATATACTCAACATCCTAATATACCAACTTCCCCAAAGTACTTAAATCTTAAATATACCAACATCCTAAAAATCCTCAATATACCAACATTCTAAATATACCCAAATATACACAGTATATGCAATATACATATTATACACAATATACACATTACATCCAATATACCTTATACCCTAATATACACATTATGCCCCATATTACCAACATCCTCAATATACTCATATATACTGTATATATTTGTTTGATTGTTTCTTATCTTTTGGCTCTACGAGATTTAATTGACAGTTAACAATGCAACTGTATGGCATTTTCAAACAGCACAAATGTCACACAGCTGCACTCTTAACGACTAAAAAACAAACAAACAAATAAATAAATAAATAAACATACAAACACCAAATATTATTATATATATATATATATATATATATATATATATATATATATATATATATATATATATATATCTTTATATATATATATAATTCATAAATAATAATTGTTTATGTATTTGTGTTCACATGTGGACTCTGGCTGTTTATGAAATGCAACTTCACCAGTTCCCCCGGAGGGCTAAAAGCTCTTCAGTGTGTGTGTGTGTGTGTGTGTGTGTGTGTGTGTGTGTGTGTGTGTGTGAGTGTGTGTTTGTGTGGCTTACCTAAAAGCACACTCATGTCCCTCAGTTCTCAGTAATTCTGTATAATGGAATTCACAAAAGCAGCACTTCCTGTTCTTAAAAAAATCCTTTTCAGTAACTCGCTCAGGAACACAATCTTCTGTTAAAAAAAAATAAATCACAACCTTAATAAATAAATAGATCATAAATAATCACCTAATAGAATACAAATTAAATAACACTAACTGATATCTGAAGCAGTTGACATTATTGGACGCCTTCGAAAGGACTTCAGTGTCGCAATCTCACAATTTGATAGGTGCCAGCGACGGCTTTCAAGCATCATGGATTTGCTCGAGAAAAAAAGCTTGCAGTGATCCTGCAGGGCATACGACAAACAGATACCTTTGCTCTCTGGGTGATTTGACGGCTGAAATCTGATTGGATGGAACTTCAACAGAAGCAGCACACCTGAGATAAATGCTATAAAATAAAGAGAATAGATTATTGTATATAATTATACATATATAATAATATAATAATTTAATACACGTTCATTTACAAAAATGTATCAAAACATGTCAAATGCTTGGTTTTTATTTACATTTAATGTAAATTCAGCTCCTGTTTACAGAATTAAATCATTGTGTACTCATTCAGTGTGATCTGATTCATTAAAATGACTGATCTATAAAGCTGAACTGAAACAGCTATACTATATTCTTTACAACTATGTATGCAAGTGCAGAATAGAATAGAATGATATAGACTGTAATTGCATATCAAAGACAAAAATATTTCCTTTCCTTTATTTAGTAGCTATTTGTTTGAAAAACTTAAATTTTTCTAAAATTAGTGATTTTTTTTTTAAAGACCTTCATTTCAGAGAAATGAGGAACAGTGATCACCATGGCCTTCACTTTTTTTTCCAGCTTGTCTTTTCCACTTCATTTTCTCAGGTTTTCACACACTTTCTGACAGGCTGCTGAGGCTCTACAGGCCGGTGTGATGTGTGTGTGTTTCCTCAGCATGCATGCATATAAATAAATTCACACACACACACACACACACACACACACACACACACACACACACACACACACACACACACACACAAACCTGGGGCGAGAGACCTCCCACAAATATTTCTAAAACGAAATGACTTCCCATGAAGCTTCAATGTGACTCTGTGTGTGTTCGTCATGGACACATAGATTCTCTGTGTTTACACTCTGCACTCTGAAACCGTGGTCTGGATTCTGATTGGTCAGAAAGAGTTCTGGAACAGCAACTTTTTAAGTTAGTAACTGCATCAGTTTTTTTAGTAACGATTTACTCAAGATAAAAATCTGACTGCAGATCACACAATCCAATGCACTTGTTTGGTTCTGAGTTGAGACCGCAGAACACACAATGTGACTTTTAGAGCAATCATGGCAAGTTTAATGCTACCAAAATGGCCAACAACCGAACTCTAAAATCCTGCTAAAAGTGTAGTAACTCTCACTGTATCAGCTGAAAATACTTTAGCGGCTACGATAAAAAACATGCTAATGAATGGAAAAATTGTCTTTATTACCCCAGAACTTTCACCCTGATTGATTTTCATTTAATTGAAAGTTCCCGCCTATAACTATGTTGCCGATAGCTCATTTGCATATTGTGACGGCCACAAATTTCCATAAAATGTAAAGCAAAGTTTTTTAATTGTAAAGCCAAATTGTTTAGTTCATTCAGTGTGATCTGGAGAGCTGGTAGCTTAGTGTTTAAGACTTTGGATCGGAAAGTCACAAATACCAAATCTCAGCACCACTAAGCTGCCACTGCTGGGCCCTTGAGAAAGGCCCTTAACCCTTAATTTGCTTAGTTGTAAGTTGCTCTGAATAAGAGCATCTTCCAAATGGCATAAAAGTAAATCTGATTTATTAAAATGACTGACATCACTTACAAACGTTTTTTTCGGATGATTTTCCGTCTGTCTGAACCAAAGAACCACTTGTGTTGAATCGGTAATAAAGGAGGCATCAGTCTTACACCGACAGCTTCCAACTTCAAGCTGACAACATACCAGTGGATGCACCAGAAATGTTGGATGTTTAAGAGAAATAGAAGTCAGAATATATTTAGTATTGCTTTTTAATAAAGCAAAAGTACTTTCTAACCGATTACTTGATTAATTTTTGAAATAATCAGTAGAATACTCGATCACTAAAATAATCAATAGCTACAGCCCTAATATCGTTGACTGCATCGAGACCTTTACCTCTAAACAGAGGGTGAACAGTGAACAGTCAGTTGGGTAAAAATAGAGAATAATAATAAAAGCTGGAGGTTTTTTGACTCCCTGTTACATCAATAACAATAATAATAATAATAATAATAATAATAATAATAATAATAATAATAATAATAATAATAATAATAATAATAATGTACAAATAGTATATAAATATTATACTAAGTCTAATGTTATTATTTTATAATTTATTTTATTCCTCAAATCGTTATCATTTAATTTGATCATCTCTATACACAAACCCGTATTTCTGCAGATTGTTGACGTGCACAATAATAATCAGATGCATAGATTAGATTTTTAGTTAGATGTTTGACCTGCATTGTGACATGGAGAACAAGTTCTCACACATAATTCAGATGTTGTTTTATTGGGAACGAGTTCATATTAGAGTAGGAAATGGCAGGACTCGTATCAGGGAGGAAACCCCGTGTCCGTGGGTTGCGTGTGCTGAAAGTAACGCAGCGGCGTTTAAACAAACATACGGCTAATTATTGTGTGGGTTTCTGCTCTACTGAGGATCTGGTGCTGTTTCAGAGGCGGGACAATGTGATTATGATGATGTGAGCGATGTGGTGTGAGCACATGAGCATTGATGCAGAACCACCATCACCTTAGCTCAGTGTGTGTGTGTGTGTGTGTGTGTGTGTGTGTGTGTGTGTGTGTGTGTGTGTGTGTGTGTGTGTGTGTGGTTAGTTTGTAGATGATTAATGATGTGGGTTCCCCACTGTTACATTACACTGTTATATAGTCCATAGTGTTTCTTCCTTTTATTGTGTGTGTTCATTTGCAGCTTTTTCTTACCTACAAAAAAGTCCAGGGGGCGGAGTCAAATCAAATCAAATCAAATTTATTCATGAAGCACATTTAAAATTAAACTTGGCTGGCCAAAGGTTTTTATGCATCCTGTACATAATAGTAAAAAGCAAGAAATAAAACAAATAACACAAATGGAATTATAAAACTTTGGAAAGCACAGGAGAAAAAAGATGAGTTTAAACATGGATTTTATTTCAGCTAATGTCAAACCTGCTCTGGTTCCTCCAACTAGGGCTGGTCAGCTCCATTAAGATCTGCTTTCCATGAGATGAAAGTGTGTGGAAGATCTCCAGAGCTTCAACCCTACAGAACACCTTTGGGATAAATGTGAACTCTGTCTGCATCCCAGGAACCCACAAACCTCCTCACCTTCTCACCTATAGTATATCAGTACCTGACATTACTAACACCCTTGTGGATGAATGAATCTCCACAAAATCTAGTGAAACATCTTCCCAGAAGAGTGGAGCTCATTATAAGAGCAAATAAGGATTACAGTACATGTGGGATGTGATGTTCAATAAGAAGTGCAGAGCAATCTGATGCTAAAGTTTTACCCATTTTTGATCAAATGCTAAGTTCTTTTGAATTCTTTTTGATCATGGAGTTTGTTCGAGGTCCATGTTTGATCTTGCTTTTTTGATTATTTTTACTTATCTCTGCTTTCACTCCTGAACACTCATCCTCTTTTCATGTCGAGTGTGTTTTTGTGGCGTTTTGGTCGCGTGTCATTGAAAAACCTTGCACCATTCGGGTTCTGATTACAGATAATAGCTTCCACACACACACACACACACACACACACACACACACACACACACACACACACACACACACACACACACCCCAACTGCTCTGCGAAAAGAAAAAAACAAATTGCTTGTAGATAAAAATGACAGTCATTTGATGCAAAATGAGTAGAATCATCTCTTCTCAGCCTCATGATACTCAAGAATCTGTACGATGTGAACTTCTGCTGTTTATTTTTCATCATCTACAAAAAACTCGAGAAGGAAAAAAACAAGACAAAACCAAAAAGGACGAAACGAGGAACGTCAGATCGATCGCCACGATTCTGTTTCATGATTAATTCGTCCTCTGAAGCAGAAATGTGAAGAGACGCTTCAGGAAAAAACGAGATTTGGATCGACTGCAGTCAAGAATCCGACTGGCTCGCTGTCTGTATTTTGATTGGTCAAGAGACCTCTAGCATAGTTCTGACATCTGAGAAGTTTTAAATATTTAATACAAATACACTGTACTTTCAAAAGTTCGTGGACACCCATCCATAAAACTGGTGTTTTTTTTTTTGTTTTTTTTTGGTTTTTACTTCTCATTTTCACATTGAGTTCCAATTTGCTCTAATAATAAGCTTCTGGGAAGATGTTCCTTAAGATTTTTTGGAGATTTGTATGAGATTCATTCAGCCACGAGGGTGTTAGTAAAGTCAGGTACTGATGTATTTGAGGTAAAAAGGTTCCTGTGGTGCAGTCAGCGTTCACATTCATCCCAAAGATGTTCAAGAGCTTAATAGCAAGAGATCTTCCACTCCAAACCATTTAAAGCAGATCTTCATGCAACTGGCTTTGTGCACAGGGGCATTGTTATGCTGGAGCAGGTTTGGGTCTCGTAGTTCAAGTGGAAATTTTATGCTTCAGCATCCAAAGACGTCTAGTACACTTCAGTTTGGGGAAGAACCACATCTGGCACAATACGGCACAGTAACCAAAAACAAACATTGGACACCTGAAGGTTTCTGGTGATGGATTAGAAAAAACAGTTCTTTATGGGTTCTTTGTGTGGTTTGTGGGTTCTAGGGTTCTGAAGGTCTTAAAGGATAAATTGGAAATTAATTTATTTTATTTCTACCTGGAATGTTCCGGTGTTTTTATAGAGACAGACATTCTTAAAAAAGAGCTTGTTGGTGAATATCGACCGTTAGATTGATCATTTCTCTGGTTCTCCACAGAAAACTCTGGTGTTCCTACAGAAGAACGTTGAGAGTGAAAAAACATATCCACCAAATTGGTCAAAAAATGTGACCAATAAATGTCTTTAATAACATGTTTTTGGTGTAATTGAATGTTTGGTTTAGATATCTGATGGGATCTCAGCAGGCTTTAGAATCCACATCACCATCGCGATGAGCTTTTCAGCCTTGACGCTCCATCCAGGGAAGTGCGTTGTCCACGCTAACCCGGTTAAAGCTAAACGGAAGCGGGAGAAAGCTCTCTGTTCTGTCAGGAGCGTTTATCTGAGGCCGTGTCCTATCAGGTCCTTCAGGTTCTAAAACGCTTCATTACTCCTGGCTGTCCTCCTGGCTGTTGTAGAAGAGACGCTAAATTGCCTGCTGCCTTTCACGTCACAGTCGAGGATGTCCGAACGGGAGGAGACGAGACGCTCGTCTTCGGAATGGTTATCGATCCGGAGATTTGAATCCATTCTTAATTAAGTCAAACAGGGGGAATTCGAGGGAAAGTCTCTGACTGCCGAGACGAGGGGACGTGTTTGTGTGATTTCTCCACTTTCCGTCCTGACGGAGTTTAAATTATTCTAATAACATTAATAATAAGTGTTCGGAAAATCATTGATGTTCATTACACAGCTATCGAATATTCATTAATTCATTACAATCATTAATTATTTAAATTGAAGAAAAGGAGGTGGGGCTTCCAGATGTTGATGCACAGCTGTCAATCATTCTAGACTGACAATCTTAATCGATTTGTGTGTGTGTGTGTGTGTGTGTGTGTGTGTGTGTGTGTGTGTGTGTGTGTGTGCGTGTGCGTGTGTGTTTACTTCACAAATAGTCATTAAATCATTACAAACATTACTAATATGAGATGAGGAAAATGAGGTGGGGCTTCCAGATGTCGATGCACAGATGTCAATTATTTCAGATTCACAATCTTTTTTGGATCACATGATTTTGTGTGTGTGTGTGTGTGTGTGTGTGTGTGTGTGTGTGTGTGTGTGTGTGTGTGTGTGTGTGTGTGTGTGTTTACTGCAAAAATGATCATTAAATCATTACAAACATTATTGATATATTAGGGAAGGAGGCGGGGCTTCCAGATGTTGATGCACTGCTGTCAGTCATTATAGAGTTGCAGTGTTAATTGTTTTTACATATATGTATGTGTGTGTGTGTGTGTGTGTGTGTGTGTGTGTGTGTGTGTGTGTGTGTGTGTCTGTGTGTCGTGTGTGTGTGTGTGTGTGTGTGTGTGTGTGTGTGTGTGTTTGTGTGTTTATATATTTTTTAACTGTTATAATGTAAGTGATAAAAGGAACTAACTTTTTATGTAGCTAAAAAAATAATTAATGAAACACAGAAATTGCAGAAATTGTGATTGTGGACAAATCGCTGTGGCATCAGAAGAATAAAACACTTGGGTTTGAGCTGTTCCATAAAAATAAACACCAGCAAGACGTGGATTATTTTCCTGTAACTTTTAGTGTATAATATTCATATATTTTATATATATTTTATACGGTGATGTTTACTGGAGGGAATATATTTATATTTACATGTTTTATCCTTGATGTTATGCATTAGTATTAACATTAGCATTAGCATTAACATGCTAAACACACAGACTTCTATCTCACAGAATTCAAGTCTGGAAGCAACTTCCCTCCCTTTTAGACACGGCACACTAATTTAAATGGCTGTTTTATTTCAAATGCAGAGGGAGAGAAAGAAAAAGAGAGAGAGAGAGAGGGAGAGAGTGCGGATATATAAATGAAAGCGATGTGCAAATGGAAGACGGTTTAGCGCTACCCTTCCATTGCTAATTTAAAAGAATTACTTGACGAAGCAGCGAGCGGGTTTTGCCTTTTATCCGCTGTTTAGTAATAGCAGGACGGCGCGCGTGCTACTGCAGGTGTCACTTTTATTAAAAGGGGAAATTTGCAGGCGCTAGCTTCAAACACGCGCCTCGCACCCGCGCAGAGACTCGCTGTTTTATCCGTCTTCATCCGGCAGAATTTATCCGGTACATTTGCATTTCTGAAGCCGGCTGACGGTAACATGCTGCAGCATGCGAGGAGGAGAACCTTTTCATTCACACACTCTCATGAAGATACACTTTAATGCTGAAGTCTCCTCTGAAAGGTCGCTACGTTACGTGTGTTCAGGGAAAGTAAACACTGAGGGGTCAAATATTCAGCAATGAGAAAGGATGGATGGATGGATTACAAAAAGAAGGAAGAGATGAGAGGAGGAAAGGAAGGAATGAATGAGCAGAGGTAAGAAAGGAAGAAAGAAAGAAAAGTAGGAACATACCAACCAATAAAAGGATAGAAGAAAGGAAAAATGGGATGAAAGTGAAAAATGAAAAACAGAAAGTATAGTAGGAAGGATAGATGGAGGATGGAATGAAATTAGGAAGGAAGTAGGAAGGAAGGAAGGAAGGAAATAAAAACGAAGTAAGAAGTGGAAAGAAAGAAAGAAAGAAAGAAAGAAAGAAAGAAAGAAAGAAAGAAAGAAAGAAAGAAAGAAAGAAAGAAAGAAAGAAAGAAAGAAAGAAAAATAGGGAAGGAAGGAAGGAAGGAAGGAAGGAAGGAAGGAAGGAAGGAAGGAAGGAAGGAAGGAAGGAAGGAAGGAAGGAAGGAAGGAAAGATCAGGACCAAAGCAAATGTGAGAACAGTTTAAGGATCAAGCTCCGGTTTTAGATAAGGAGTAAGAAGAGATTTGGTAGCTGAAACTGGATCTGGATCAGGATCAGGAGCAGGATACAGTTAAAGACCAGGAGCTTCTCTCTCTCTCTCTCTCTCTCTCTCTCTCTCTCTCTCTCTCTCTCTCTCTCTCTCTCTCTCTCTTTCTCTCTCAATCACTGTGTCTTTGTTTTTCTGGTGAAGAAGAACACATTTCTCACTGAAATTGTTGCATCGATTGCTGTAAAGTCGGCAGGTTTTGGGAGACTTTGTCGAGATCACTCACTGATTGTTCCTCTTTGTCCTCTTTCATGAGGCAGCTGGAAAACAGGCCTCGTCTCACAGCACTGTTATCACATCTCACTGATGTCTCCTTCTCTTCTCTCTCTCTCTCTCTCTCTCTCTCTCTCTCTCTCTCTCTCTCTCTCTCTCTCTCTCTCTCTCTCTCCCTCTCTCTCTCTCTCTCTCTCTCTCTCTCTGCATCCTTTCTTTCTTTTCTTTGAGTGTGAGAATTGTATTAGTGTATTATAGAATGTGTGTGTGTGTGTGTGTGTGTGTGTGTGTGTGTGTGTGTGTGTGTGTGTGTGTGTGTGTGTGTGAACAAGAAGGTAAAAGAAATAAAGAGCTACATCAGCTACAGTCAGTATATTATTGAGCTACTTAGCATGCTAGCTCCTTAGCTATCTGGAAAAACAAATTAGAGCTCACAACGTACATCAGAATGGAAATGACATGACTGTGGATGAACATGATGTGAGATGATGAGCGTAAATGCTGAAGCTTTAGTACAGGAGAGGAGGAAAGCGAGCCGCACTGAGCGTTCAAGCTCAGAGTGGAATTTTCCTTTACATCTGTTTATTTATAGCGCAACATCGCGGGTTACGAGTGACGTCTTCTGTTTCTCAGCGTCAAACTCAAGTGTGAATATTAGATCAATTGTCGTTATATAAATAAACCTGGAAATGGACCTTCTGGAACTCTTACATCCTGTCTGTCTCTCGCTGTCTGATTCGGCTTTCTTTCCAATCTGTTTTTCTTCTGACTGTATAATTCTCTCCTTCTTTCCCTCCTTCTTTCACTTCCTCCTTTTCTATTGTCTCTCACATTGTCAGTGAAACCCGTAAACGCTAGAAGCAGAACTGGATTCAGAACAGGACCTAAGCATCGTACCTGCTGTGTAATAATAATAATAATAATAATAATAATAATAATAATAATAATAATAATAATAATAATAATAATAATATCTGCTCAGAGTCTCACAGTTGCCATGTTGCCAAACTCGTGACATGACCAGTGATAAAATATTGATAATAAAATTGTCTGGAAAATAACCCCCTAGAAAACAAGCACAAGCTCTGCATCAAATCCAGCGAACGAGGCTGCATTCAGATTCTCCCAAATCTGAATTTATTCCTAATGAAGCAAATTAATTTTCATAACACACTCCTAATAATCCCATTTCCATTATCCTAATGAATCACACTGAATTCAGATCATTTAAATTCTGCATAGTTCCCAATGAACCGTATTTATTCCACTTGCAGATTCCTAATGATCCGGATCAGTTTTAACCACTCAATCCATACTGAAACATATTCAATTTGGACTGCAGATTTATAATGCACCAAATTCATTCCCAATGCAGATTCATAATGAACTGATTTCATACGTAATTAAGGAACTCATTCCTGTTACAGATTCGTAACAAACTAAACTTATTTTGATTTCAGATGCCCAAAGAACCAAATTTATTCAGAATAAATCCCAATAAAACAAAATAATTTCTATTGGACCAAGTTAATTCAGATCAAATCCTATCGAACCAAATAAATTCAGTTTTAATTAAAATAAACCAAATTAATTTCTATTGAAGAAAAAATTATTCAGAATAAAATTTAATAAACTGAATTTATTTCTGATGAAACAAATGAATTCAGATTAAATCCTATTGAACAAAATGTATTTCTATTAAGCCGATTTCAGTCTGATAACATCCTAATGAGCTGAAAACTTAAAATAAATATTTAGAAAATAAAAATAAGCTGATATCAGAATAGAAAAATACATTATATGGACAAAAGTTTGTGGCCACCTGATCCTCAAATCAGTATGTGCTTCTGTTTCAACATCAAATTCCACATTAAGTGCTAATTCACTGTTATAATAAGCTCCACTCTTCTGGGAAGATGTTCTACTAGGGTGTTAGTAAAGTGAGGCACTGATGGAGGTGAGGACGTAGATGACACAAATTAGGTGTCTCAATACTTTCGTCCATATTCTGTATATTCAGGATATTACAAAAGAAATATATAAATATATACAAAATAAATATTCTGTATTGCCTCCAAAAGCCAGACTGTGTCAGGAGAGTAATGTCATGTGGCCAGGGATATCTCCAGGATATTGATGTCTGAATAATTGATAAAAAATATATATATTCTCATGCCATCACATCATATTGTCAGATTTTTATTGCTTATATCATTGTTATAATCGAATAAGGAGGCTGGGAATCTGTGGCTTTGGTCTGGACTCATGTGTCTGTTTGATCCTTATTGATCATTTTCCAATATTTGCTGATTAATGATGTCTAAAACTGTAGCCAAGCTTCTTTCTCAAGAGCCTGCCTGTACAGGAGTCATATCTAGGAACGAAAGTCTTCTAAAAAAAAAAACAAAGAGAAGGATGTGTTGGTTATATTTTCATAAAATATAAATTCATTAAAAAGAACAGGAGTGTTAACACTACAGCTTACTTACATAACACTTGGCTCATATAAATTCAGAAGAACTTGCAATCCTGAGGCTGAGTTGAGTTTCCAAGCTTTCATGAAGTCCATTCGGGAATCTTGTGGTGATCTGTGCATCTGGGCAACACGTCTGTCTGAAGTATCTGGATCTACTGTAATGCCTTGAGCAAAGCACTGGGATTGTGTAAACTCCTCATGGATGTGAGGGGGGATTTATGTGGCCTGATATTGTAGCCTGGACTTTTGCTTTTCCTGTTGAAGGAATTCAGACAACATTTGGATAAGAATTTGCACTGTGCCTCAATTTCTTTTATAAAAATGGAAATTAAGATAAACCCATTAAGGATTATATTTTGAATGAGCTCATGTTTAAACAAAGTAAAGGTTAAGGTCGAGGTTCCTACCTTTAATTAGAACCTCATTCAAATGAAATTATGCAGATTTCAGACACATTATTTTTGCTTGCTGGTATTATACCCAAATTTGCATTAAATAAAGTTGAATCGTTTCGTTTCAGAGGAAAGAAATGAGTGCCAACAATGACTAAATAGCACGAGGGAAAGTGTTCACCCTTTAGCCAGGATGTCCTAAGTTCAAAACCTGTCTGAATGTCCAGAAGAGCCCTTTCCAACCTGTTCTCTCTGGTCGGGATGTGCTTTTCGGCCTGCTTACAGCAATGCTAGCTAATCATGAGCTTGGTTTAGCTCATGTATGTAGAAGAGGGCAGGTAGCACCTTTCTCTGATTGACCTTTTGTGTCTTCTCTGACCTCTTGGATCTTAGAGAAACCATGTCCTAGATTTTACTCCTTTTAAGAGCTGATGGAGACAAACTTTCTAGTGGGTGATATAGAAATTAAAAGAAAATAACTATTTAGAAGTCTAACCCATATTAATGACATTCCATCAAATCCGTCTGTAATTTTCAGTTGTATGAATATAATTAAAAAAAGGGGTTTTGGATTTTTTTTGGTTTTTACCAGATCTTATTAGAAATCCCTAAGCTGATGTGGTTGTGGATTTTCATATCGAGTCATTTATTTTAGATTCTGAACTTTAAATTCTGCTCGACTATCCGTGACGAACATTGCAATGTTTAGCTTGTAAACAAACTAAGCAGTAAGTATAAATACAGTCGTCTGTTCTCTTACATCTTGGAGGAACCATGTGATAGATTTCACCACTTTCAGTTGGTTGCTGGTGGAGAGGTTAATTGAGAAGTTAAGAGAAAATGACTGATATACTGTATATCAATCTAAACCATCTGGAAGTTAAGTTATCACCTGGACTTCTATCTGGTTAGTTTGAAAAGTTCCAGACTGAAGAAACTGCTCAGATGCGTTGCGAAATATTTCGATCAAACAAACTGACTCAACTTCCAGATTGAACTTGGATGATCCATCTTTTATTTCCAGTCCAGTTAATACAGTTCCAAAAGGGGGTTTACCATCAATTACGCATCACTGTGAAATCTGTAAGCTGACGTGGTTGTGGATTTCCATATTGGGTCTTTTATTTTAAATACTGGACTATAAATTCAGCTTGAATGTCCATGATGAATGTTGCCATGTTTTTTTGCTTATAACCAAAAAAATAAGGATCGAGTTTGCGTATTTATAAACGACAAAAGAATGAGCCCGAGCAGCCGGAGTAGAGGAGAAGAGGTGAAACATCAGTAGAACGACCTGAACACAAGCACTGCAGCAGGTAAACACACTCCTCTGAGACCTTCGTGGGCCATTAGAGGAGCGAGAGCACGAGTAAGAGGTGCTCCAGCACTCTGAGCTGAAAAGCTAATTGGCTTCATTAGGCAGCAGAAAAAGAGCTGCGGGGAATAAAAAGAGCCCACGTCAGTCTGAGGTTACACGCTTTTTGTTTCCAAGCCTCTCTGCGGTTTAACCGATTGATTAGTGTTGCAGTCAGATCTCCACATTCCCCGTTCCTCAGCTCTCAGGAATGAGTTCATCATTCACATGGAAATTACAGGCAAATCGGATGTTTTTTGTTTTGCGAACGACTGAATGAATCTGCTTATTGCAGATTTCTTATTGTGGGTTACTCGCAGGAACTGGTTCCTCATTTGGTGCAATTGAGATTCCAGAGATAGAACGCTCTTTATAGAGGCTTCCTGCCAATCATATTTAATCATAGTCTATAGAATCAGGATGGACAATGGAATCCAGATATATCATGTAGAGACCTTCTGTTTTATTCAACACAAAATCATTTCCTGAATAACAGGAAAAAGAACTTCCAATGTATGACTTTAGGCAAATTCTGAAATTTTCACTGGTTTACTTTAAGGTTTATTAGATAAGTAAGTAATATATGTTATATATAACTAACATTTCTTAATTTTTAAAAGAAAGGTTTTCTTGGACTCTTTTAAATGGGAAACCACTCTGTTCCTCACAAAGGGCAGATAAAAAACCATTAGGGATTAGATGTATATAAAGTTTGTTATATGTATATAGAGTCCATTTCAGGAACAACATGACATTGGAATCCACCCTGGATTGGGCATCATACATTTGCACTCATATGACGAGGTGGTATGGAAAAGTTTGGAGACTCGCTCTGTTTACAAGAAAGTACTTTATTTATTTATCTACATTTTTACACAATCACCTTCAAAACTGTCCCCTTGCACTGCAATGCAGTGCCCCCAGCGTTCTTCTGGAATGTTTCCTGGAAGTCTTTTTTTTTCCGAAGTGTACCTTTTGTGATCCACGCATGAGCTCCGCAAAGATGTCAAAAACGGCGACCTTTAAACTTCATCTTCATCTTTGTAAAGAGAGTGAAGTCCACAGGAGCCAAATCTGGAGTTCGGTGGAAACTCAACTGTGAGGAGAACTCTTTGACACTCTTAGAGTGTTCTAACTTGCTGTCCATGATGAAATCGCAGACGTGGTAACGCACGTGTTCAAAATAGTATAAGTTGCACAGCTCTTGATGTACACAGGACTGGTGCTCCCTGTGTCTGTGTGTGCAGCCTTGTGCTGCCATCTGTTGGCATGTTACAAAACTGGTCTCGAACTGGTCTTTTGATACCTTGTGCTTCTAGGAGCCATGTATTTCAGCTAATCCATACACTGACATTGTATGTAAGTTTTGTGGAGATTGGAGGAACCTGGAGAATTCAGAGGAACCAAAACACCAAACTTTAGATCAAACTTCAGGCTTCCTGGAGTTGTGAGGTTGTAGTGCTACACTCGATGCTACAGTGCTGCATTTACAATTATATTTATATAAAACTGAACAAAAAACCAGCAACCATGAATCTCACTAACTTGGGTGTAGAAGGTGTAAAGTAGGACATCTCTCCCAGTTTATTTACAGAGTAACCAGAAAAGGATATTAATAAAGAGAACCAGGTGGGGATGATGATCCAAGGTCATGATCAAGTCAGATGTCAAGCAGCAGAGGAGAAGAGCATGTAACAGGAATGAGAACATCTAAGGAATACCACAAAATATAGATATTGCAGAATTAGATATTGTGTTGTAACTTAATTTCGGGGTGAAAGAAAAGTCCATAACTTCAGATTCATTCACACTAGTGGTGAAGTTTCAGTTACAGCAACATCTCTGTCTTCTGGTGATGAGTCATTCATTGTGAACGACTCTTTAATTTGACTTAAAAGAATTAGTCATGATTAATTCATTAATTTCCTACTGGACATGCATGAGCAGGCTAGTGGTGATGGAGAAAACTCCATTAGATGGTATGAGAAAGGAACCTTAAGAGGAACCTGACACAAAAGGGGACCCTAAGTGACACTTAAGTCCTTAGAATGTCCATGAATTACTGTTCCATTATTGTTAAAGTTATCAGCTGTTTACTGGTGATGATTGAGGGTAAAACTGTTTATGGCACCTGCAACCTTAATCCATTGTCCATCTAAATGTTCATTGATTTCAACCCTGGATCAGGATCAGCTGGATCAGGCAGGTCCAGAGAGCAGAAAGAGAAACAAGGGGAAAGGGGACATCAAAATTTAATCCTAACGAGATGAAAGTCTTTCCAATCATGCGAGATGAGGATTATTATGATTTGAAATACACTCACTGTCAGAAATTGTTCAGACCTTCAATCTATCAAACGCTCAGAGGTTTGGCATGAGACATGAAGAGAAGGATCACTCTCAGACTTCCACACAAAGCCAAGACAGATCCTTCACTTTTTTTTCTTCATGCATTTATGATTCGTTTCATCAGAAACGCTCTCACTGAGTATTGCCTCACACTTGCATCAGATCCTCGCAGCAGAAATTTCTGATCAGTTTGTCAGGAGATCTATATTTACATATTGCTGTTAGACAAATCTGATCCCTTTCTAGCAGCAAATGTGATGCAGGGAAGTGTGAAATCCAACCCCAGTCCCTCTCGCCGGAAAACCAGCTTCCCTGCTGTCTGCCTTTTCAGATGTCGAACACCCTCTGTAAAACTTTATCATCTTTTTTTTCAGTCAGATAAACGAGAAGAAAGGAAACTAATCTGCATAAAATATACGTGGATAGAGCAACGTAGTGTAATATTAGCTTGAAACGAATTAGAATATGCAAATGAGATTATAAGCAAACGGTGCCAAAAAAGATAGGATGAGAAAATAAAGTTAGTAATTAAAGATATACAAAATAAATACAAAAAGAACGCTATGATCATTTAGAAGCTAAACATGTAAGAACCTCCACTCTTCTGGGGAGATGTTTCACTAGATTTTGAGAAGATTTGTGGAGATTCATTCAGGTGTTAGTAGGAGATCCTCCACTCTAACATTCCTATGTAAAGCAGATCTTCATGGAGCTGGCTTTGTGCAGAGGACCATTGTGATGCTGGAATAGGTTTAGTTCTTCTAGTTCAAGTGCAGGAAAATTTAATCCTACAGCATCCAAAAACATCCAATACAATGTGTCAAAGTTTGTGGTAAAAGTTTGGGTAAGAACCACATATGGGTGAAAAAATGTGGTGTCCCAATACTTTTGGTAATACAATCTTCAAATGCAAGGGAATGGCAGATTGTTTCTGTGGTCTAAAAACTCCTTTTCTGTATCGTAATGTTCAGAATAAATGAAATGTATTTGTTTGGATTATACAAGTGGTTGTGTAAGATGGCAGTTGTCCGTGGCAGAGGCGATGCTGAAGCTGAAATAAAGAAGTGGGTGTGTTTCGGTGTTTATCCCGAGCCAGTGTGATGGTGTTAAAGCCGTGAGGAGGTTCCTGTGGAGAACAAAAAGCCTGACAGGATTAGTTTAAAACACTTCTCCGATTACACACCATGTCTCGTCCGTGTTCAGATTCTTTCTTCTCGCATTCGTTTTTCACGTTTTCTTGATATTATTTAGTGAAAGGAGATTAAATTAACTGGAATTACAGTTACTGTTACTGTTATTACTGTAGAATGCTGAGAGAAAGAGAGAGACAAAGAGTGTGGGGGAGGGGCTGGTAAAGAAAGAAAGAAAGAAAGAAAGAAAGAAAGAAAGAAAGAAAGAAAGAAAGAAAGAAAGAAAGAAAGAAAGAAAGAAAGAAAGAAAGAAAGAAAGAAAGAAAGAAAGAAAGAAAGAAGCCAATTGGAAAAAAGAAGTAAAGCATAAAGAAAAAAATATACAAAAATCAAGAATTATAAAACAATTAACAAAAAGAATAAAAAAATTAATTGCTTTAAATCAATAACAATAAATGTGTACATATTTATTTGTTTATTTGAAAGAATATTTTCCCTGCATTGTCGTCTGGTCATGGGATTTTTTTATGAATTTTTTATTGATGACGTTTCGGGGTGAATTTTTGTTCTTTTTGTCCTTCCACAGGTTACTGTGTTTTACATGATTTTCAGTGTTTGTGTTTGTGTTTGTATAAATTAGGTGCATTTAATGCTTCAGATCTTAAAACTGGTTCTTTTTGTTCTGTCCCGTATGATCTGCTCTCAGTGTCAAACCGTTTCTCATTATTCTTCTTTTTCAACCTTTTACTTTCTTTTGTTTGTTTCTTTCGGAGGTCAGACCTGATTTCTACAGAAAACTAAAATGGTATTGATTTGATTTCTGAACCAAAGCCAACCAGCAATGGTTCATTTTTTACTTTCTTTCTTTCTTTCTTTCTTTCTTTCTTTCTTTCTTTCTTTCTTTCTTTCTGTCTGTCTGTCTGTCTGTCTGTCTGTCTGTCTGTCTGTCTGTCTGTCTGTCTGTCTGTCTATCTATCTATCTATCTATCTATCTATCTATCTATCTATCTATCTATCTATCTATCTATCTATCTATCTAAGGCCAACCTTAAAGTTGAAAGATCTTTTTTTGTGTGTATTGTTTACGAGACTCAATCAATCAGTGTGTTTTTGGGTTCAATTTGCATGATGCATTAATCTCTCTCTCTCTCTCTCTCTCTCTCTCTCTCTCTCTCTCTCTCTCTCTCTCTCTCTCTCTCTCTCTCTCTCACACACACAATCACTCTTCCCCCTTTTCCCTCTTTCTTATCTAATTATTCAGAGTACTGATACAAGGTGTAATCATTGGTTTTCCACCAGCTCGCTCCTTCAAACCTCAAATATAACACTGAAAAACATGAACTGCTCTTTTGCTGTGAGAAACTGAGAAAGATAAACATCATGGAAAGAGAGAGAGAGAGAGAGAGAGAGAGAGAGAGAGAGAGAGAGAGAGAGAGAGAGAGAGAATAGTAAGGCACTGTTTAGGCCTAAATTATATTTTTGTTTTAAAGACAAGTTAATCTGTACATTTTTTTTTTTTTTACCAAATAATAATAATAAGGCAGAGTAATGTGAAACCCTGGCCTCGAGGGAGCTCTTGTCTGCATAAATACTTACAGAGAGGCGGCAAGATGCAGCTTCTGAAAATAAATTCCAATTATAAGCAAGCCTTAAAAAAAAAGAAGAGAATTTGTGCTGCTGTAAACGGAGGCAGATTGTTGGAGGGTGTGATTGTCATTCAGGCACAACGTCTACGCCAGTTCAGATTTATTCGCTCGGCAGACGGCGTACTGTACGCAGTCGAGGGTTACCTGACACCTTCGGGGGATGAACACGTCACTCAGGCTGTGAGGGACTTCACATTCAGACCGTCAATCATATACAACATCATCCTATAGAAGTATATAGAAGATAGACACAACATGCGATAACTCTGCTAATACCTGAGCATGTTAGTGCACACACAAGGAGTCTCCAATGTCAGCAATTTACACAGTAAAAGGGAAATGTGTGATGTTCATGACATCTTCAGGACAGACGAGGTTACACTTTAGAGAAAGCTGAATATTTTTTTCTATGTAACAAAACCTGAGTCTTACATATCCGTAATAATACATGAACGAATCCAAACACAGAGCCTGGAATTATTAATATTATCGACAAATGCTGTAGCTGTGGCTGTGAGGATTTAGGATTCGAATATTTCAGGATATTATAAACAAATTAATTCTGGAGGATCTAAGGATCAGATCCTGCATCACACACACACACACACACACACACACACACACACACACACACACACACACACACACACACACACACACACGTTTTATTAGTCCTTGTCCTGTAATTCTAGATGTATTTTTTTGGAATTCTGATGCCTCGAATTGTATTTAGTTCAATCATCTAAAAAAATGCATCTCCCAGGAGACGTCCAAGTCAATGATGTTCCAAGCTTAGCGTGATACCTGTCCTACTGAACGCATGAGAAGGTAAAGCTCGGTGATACAGAAATCCCCGACGGTCACATTTCTCCCTCAATGTGAAATTCGACTTTCCTTTTTTACCGACTTTATATTTTTGCCTGTGGCTTAAATCAATCTCGGTTTCCTCCGAGCCGGGATTAGCGAGTGTAAATGAAAGCTTATCAGCCCGGATTTGTTTACGAAACTGTGACTCACGACTCGCGCTGATTTGTGTACGCGCCGAAACGCGACAGCTTATGATCTTAGCCGAGGATATCTGGGCTGATCTCGATCTTGCTTAAAAGACTAAAATAGAGGTTTGTGTTTATAATCTGCGCTGTTAATCCCCACACTGGAATAAGATCAGAGGTCTCCCTTTTGCTGTTTCTCTAAATGTACTGGAGGAGCGGAAGACTGACACAGATCTCCATCTGAGATCCGCACCTGGGCCCCAGGTATCTGACAGTAAAGGCCTTTGAGTGAATGTTCACGGAGCTCCTGCGACGTTATCTCTATTGTAGCTCCAGGGTTTTGAGCTCGGGTTGACAGGTAAATGACATGCTGAGCATTAAATGCCACCGCTGAGTAAAGATGCTGCGTGTGTGGTGCTGTTGGAGGAAAATAATCCAACAACATCATCATCATGGATGAAGAGAAGGATGTTTAAACCACCCAAAAGCGCCATCATGGTGCGTTTTATTACTCTGATACCACAGGAATTCTTGATGCACAATGGCACAAATGTTGAACGGGATGAATCTGCACTTGATGGAGCTGCAGAACTGCTCCGTCTCACGTTCATCCGTACACTCGTCACTGGTAATGCTCCTCGACATGAAGGACGGCTTGCCCACAGCACGCTGAAACACCTCGAATGACTCATTGCAGCATCGATGTATGTCAAATGTATGTCAAGTCAAATGTCTCTGTGGAAGATGTGCCCAGTTTGATGTGGGTTTGTTCTTTGTTTCTAACTTGTTTTAATGTTGAAATCGCAGACGTGGAACCGCACATGGTCAGAATGTCTTTTGGCACGCTGGCTTATGAAGGTTAGTGCTCCCTGTGACTGTGCGTGCTGCCTTGTGCTGCCATCTGTTGGTGTGTCACAAAACTCGTCTCCGAATTTTTTGATATCACCTCTTTTAGAACATTATATAAACCTTTTCCATAAATATTTTGTGTGAATCCTTTGAAAGAAACATAAACGAATCAACGATTTCCAACGAGATCTTTTTTTGGGAGAAAGCGTATCATCACTACACCACGTAACACCACAAGCTAGCCGAGCTTG
Source organism: Silurus aristotelis (assembly GCF_946808225.1). NCBI lineage: Eukaryota > Metazoa > Chordata > Actinopteri > Siluriformes > Siluridae > Silurus > Silurus aristotelis. The sequence goes on along the minus strand of NC_139587.1, from coordinate 1,267,463 downwards.
TCCTGATGGCTACCTTAACTTCCAGGAATATTTTTGGTTGTTCTATCACTGATCGATAGACATGCGATATCTCTTGTGATGGAGCTTCACTGGCAAAACAATGGAGCAGTGTGACACATCACCATGGAAAACCAGAGAGCGAAAGAGAGAGGGCAGATTGCTCTCCATCACAGGAAATTGCCATATCTCACAGATAGCCTTTTAAATCTGTCTCCTGACCAGCATTTTCTCTCTCATGGCCGACAGGCTCGGCTGCACAGTGGGGTGCCTTTTTTATCACTTATTTAGAACACTGGTGGATGTGGAGAATCAGGAAGGTTCCAGCACCTGGCGGTGTTCCGTTAGAGCTTCGCGCCATCTCTGTTTCATCTTGGCAGAAATCTTGGCTTTGAGGATCTCTGGCACGAGGCTTCGCTTCAAGTCGGATGACCTTAGCAGAAATGAGAGGTGTAATTAGTTTTGATTACCCACTAATTACCAGACCGAAGGCCTCACAATGGAACGCGACCAATCCTTCAACTCCTTTGCAGATTTCCGACTCTGAGAATTGACAAGGTGCCACGGTAAATTCCCAAGAAGCCCGACGTGCCCATAATCTGCCAATCATCAGCAACTCCCAGATGAGCCTGACTGCCTACTCACACAGTTTCCGAATCATCTGCAACATCGAGGAACCTCTGTGTCTCACCATCTCATGTCAAAAGAAGATCAGTAATTACTATCAGTGCTCTTTGATTAGCATTGCCCAGCCCTCAGTCCCAAATGTTTTAGAAGTAATTAACACC
>NC_139587.1:1264002-1266478 GCF_946808225.1 Silurus aristotelis | reverse complement strand
CTATTAAACACCGCTGTAACTATGCTAGAAAACCCAGCGTGAGGTTCAAGGCTAGCACACAAAACAGCTGAACGCATCAGAAATATTTCCATCCAAATACTTCAGGCTGCTGCTGACTCAGCCACGGCGACTCGCTCATCATTTAGGACTGAAAAACCTTAACGCAACCCACAATGCACTGCTCTACTACCTCCTATGGCTCCATTTTGGCTTTCACTTTCTATCTGAACCCTGGATACTGAATGATTTATAGGCAGGCAGAAAGCAGGGCAACACTGTCGTTTTTCATCACTCCATACATCGCTCTCGGCCAAGCAGACATTGTGTTGTGATATGGAATGTGAAGCAGCGATATTTTTAATGGTGCTGAGTAAATCCAGTGTGATTTATAGAGTCCCACAGGCCAGGGGCTGCTGATCATCAACCATGTGCACAGAACGACAGGAGAGACGCCCAGAGATTGATGCAGTTATGAAATAAAAAAAATAGACGTGCTGTAAGACAAAATACGACGACATGCTGCACTGCTGGAATTCCTGGAAAAAGCTTTATTACGCCTTTATATAAATCTACATCCATTTATTATTAACTTTTTAACAAGAAGAGAAAAAATAGTTAAAGTATAAAAGTGTGGAAGAGAAAAGATAAGAAAATTAGAGGAATGGACTCTGTGTGTGAGGTTTTCTCCTGTGTGTGAGGTTTTCTCCTGTGTTTGAGGTTTTCTCCTGTGTGTGAGGTTTTCTCCTGTGTGTGAGGTTTTCTCCTGTTTGTGAGGTTTTCTCCCTGTGTGGGAGGTTTTTCTCCTGTGTGTAAGGTTTTCTTCTGTGTGTGAGGATTTCTCCTGTGTGTGAGGTTTTGTCCTGTGTGTGAGGTTTTCTCTTGGGTGTGAGGTTTTCTCCTGTGTTTTGAGGGTTTTCTCTTGTGTCTGAGGTTTTCTCCTGTGTGTGAGGTTTTCTCTTGTGTGTGAGGTTTTCTCCTGTGTGTGAGGTTTTCTCCAGTGTGTGAGGGTTTTCTTCTGTGTGTGAGGATTTCTCCTGTGTGTGAGGTTTTGTCCTGTGTGGGAGGTTTTCTCCTGTGTGGGAGGTTTTCTCCTGTGTGTGAGGTTTCTCCTGTGTTTGAGGTTTTCTCCTGTGTGTGGGGTTTTCTCCTGTGTGTGAGGTTTTCTCCTGTTTGTGAGGTTTTCTCCTGTGTGGGAGGTTTTCTCCTGTGTGTAAGGTTTTCTTCTGTGTGTGAGGATTTCTCCTGTGTGTGAGGTTTTGTCCTGTGTGTGAGGTTTTCTCTTGGTGTGAGGTTTTCTCCTGTGGTTTGAGGTTTTCTCTTGTGTGTGAGGTTTTCTCCTGTGTGTGAGGTTTTCTCCAGTGTGTGAGGTTTTCTCTTGTGTGTGAGGTTTTCTCCTGTGTGTGAGGTTTTCTCCAGTGTGTGAGGTTTTCTTCTGTGTGTGAGGATTTCTCCTGTGTGTGAGGTTTTGTCCTGTGTGGGAGGTTTTCTCCTGTGTGGGAGGTTTTCTCCAGTGTGTGAGGTTTTCTTCTGTGGTGTGAGGATTTCTCCTGTGTGTGAGGTTTTGTCCTGTGTGGGAGGTTTTCTCCTGTGTGGGAGGTTTTCTCCTGTGTTTGAGGTTTTCTTCTGTGTTTGAGGTTTTCTCCTGTGTTTTGAGGTTTTCTCCTGTGTTTGAGGTTTTTTCCTGTGTGGGAGGTTTTCTCCTGTGTTTGAGGTTTTCTTCTGTGTTTGAGGTTTTCTTCTGTGTTTGAGGTTTTCTCCTGTGTGTTGGGTTTTCTCCAGTGTGTGAGGTTTTCTCCAGTGTGTGAGGTTTTCTCCTGTGTTTGAGGTTTTCTCCTGTGTGTTAAGTTTTCTCCTATGTGGGAGGTTTTCTCCTGTGTTTGAGGTTTTCTCCAGTGTGTGAGGTTTTCTCCAGTGTGTGAGGTTTTCTCCTGTGTTTGAGGTTTTCTCCTGTGTGTTAGGTTTTCTCCTGTGTGTGAGGTTTTCTCCAGTGTGTGAGGTTTTCTCATGTGTTTGAGGTTTTCTTCTGTGTTTGAGGTTTTGTCCTGTGTGGGAGGTTTTCTCCTGTTTGTGAGGTTTTCTCCTGTGTGGGAGGTTTTCTCTTGTGTCTGAGGTTTTCTCCTGTGTGTGAGGTTTTCTCTTGTGTGTGAGGTTTTCTTCTGTGTGTGAGGATTTCTCCTGTGTGTGAGGTTTTGTCCTGTGTGGGAGGTTTTCTCCTGTGTGTGAGGTTTTCTCCTGTGTGTGAGGTTTTCTCCAGTGTGTGAGGTTTTCCCCTGTGTGTGAGGTTTTCTCCTGTGTTTGAGGTTTTCTCCTGTGTGTGAGGTTTTCTCCTGTGTGTGAGGTTTTCTCATGTGTTTGAGGTTTTCTTCTGTTTTTTGTGGTTTTCTTCTGTGTGTGAGGTTTTCTCCTGTGTTTGAGGTTTTCTCCTGTGTGTGAGGTTTTCTCCTGTGTTTGAGGTTTTCTCCTGTGTGTGAGGTTT
>NC_139587.1:1209002-1259002 GCF_946808225.1 Silurus aristotelis | reverse complement strand
AAGGCCCTTAACTCTCACCTGCTCAGTTGTATGAAATGCAACAATTGTGAGATAAAGCTGTAAATGTAACTGGTTGGGTGTGAGATAAAATTGGTGGAGCCACGTGTAAGATCTGAATTTGTGTAAGAGGCGGAGCTACAATGAAATTGTCACGTGATTGATGTATGACGTAGGATCGAGTTTAGCTGTGTCGGTTCACAATTTATAGCATAGACTGTGTTCATTGTGGGGAAACACACACACACACACACACACACACACACACACACACACACACACACACACACACACACACACACACACATGCTAATTCACATTAGTGCAGATATGAAATCATGCTGATCTGAGGAAAATATAAAGCGTTCTTTAATGTCTTCATTGGAAGGCGTTCATGGCCTGGAGCTTTCTCATCTTATCACTTTCTGACATTCTGCTCCCGCATATCTATATGTACGCTAATGTTCACTTATCGTAACGTTTTTGTCACGATTTAATTTAATTTATGCGCACACTTGCCGGGAGATAAAATGAAAATGAGGTGAAATGTACTGATAATCCTCCCACGTGTCAAATAATCATCAAACTGCTAATGTTCTGAACACTGAAGCCACTCTGGTAGATGTTTCTGCTTTTACATTCCTGTATCACGTGGCTAAAGTAAAATAATGTGTGTGTGTGTGTGTCTTTGTTATGACCCCGAAGTGGATTATTTTACACTACAATACATGCAAACAGATTTTTTTATGCTTTACCACAAAAAACTGCTCATTATTAAACCTTTTTAATTAAACTTATCATCATTTGTATCCATTTATTGTTACTATACAACACAACAATGTTTAAAAGCCCCTGTCCTGAAAAGTTTCAGCTTTACCCCCGCCTGCTGCGTAGCCCCTTTACCGAAGACTTGATTAAATTTCCAACTTCTGATCAACTACAATCCTACACTGCTGTGGTATAATATTAGGATCTGCACAGAAGCATCAATGATCCAGAACCAGAGTTTTTGCAACAGAACCATCTGACATTTGAGGGACGTCATCTGCGATTTTGTCACCGGGCGCTATAGTAAATGTCATGTCTGAGAACATTTTTGTCCATGCTCAGACATTTCTTCCTGAACTCCAGCCTACGAGGAGGATTCTGTAGACTGGCTCGGTTTGCTGGAGCTCAGGGTTGATGTCATGTGATGTTATTACAGCAAAGCGGCATCTCGGCTGATCCATCATATCCAGAGGTCATTCATCTCTGTCCTACACCCACACACTGCTCTATTACACTGCCACAAATAAAGGTCCTGTGCAGGTACACGTTCTTCCCAAAGGTACCCCCGGAGTAACGTCAAGGTCCCTCAAAGATGCAACAATAGTTCATAAGGTCCGGTTAGTTGTCCAATGCACTAAAATGTGCATAAAATTCCTAACTTAAGGTGAAAGTAGTTTTAAATGGGTCCCACCTCAGTGGCAGGTCCAGCTTAGTATATTGATGCTGAATTTTGGATTCTGATTGGTCAAAAGCTGGGGAATTAAAGATTATTCACAGCGATCTGCATGGAACTCGGTGTGGAAGAAATTTTATTATCAATTGCGGTCATTCAGCCAAAAAAAGCCAAAAGTAGAGGTTTTTCTCTCTGGTTGTTGGACAAGTGAAGTATCTAGTGAACTTGCTTAGCCAGTGGGTATGTGGAAATGGAAAACTGCTTGACAGAGCTAGCGATTTGTCCACTCTTGCAGCCTTGGAGCCTTTTCTATTTCATATCCCAGCACAAAAAAAAAAACATCTCCCACTGACTGATGGAGCATGGCATACTGCATACATTAAAGGAGCAGAAAATACAGTGTGCTCAGATTCCTTCCCGGGACGGCCTTGGTGTTAATGGCCCTTGTAGTTTATTATCCAAAGGTACACACGAAACCTCGTATGAGGTAATAGAGCATGCAAGAAAACAAATACAAATAGACTGAAAACATTAACGCTCACTAGCAGTGAGGAACCAGCGAGGGATTTCCCCTGCAGTCGTAATGCAATCTGTAAATATTTTCTCTAATCACTGCAGCGATGTAGTGTTCTTTGTGTTCTTCAGTAGAGAGTAGGAATGCACATCTCCATAACTGAGGATGATGCGATTCGCATATCGATTCATAGCCAATGATATGATACATTAAAGATACATATGAAGCAGCTACCGGTGCGATACGATACGTTTCACCCCAATTACGATGCAGTGTGATCCGATTTCCATTTCATTCAACACAACGTGAGTCAATGCAACACGATGCAAAGTCCGCAGCAGCAGCGGTGCTGAGAGAACGCGCTCGAGAAACAGTTCAGCAGGAGAAATCGAGCTACATATCAAATATTGGTCACAAATGATTGGTCACTTTCTAAATAATTACAAGTATAGCGCATTTACTAATAATGATATATAAATAAATTGTGTTACCGATGCAAATACAGCGGGGAAAATAAGTATTTGACACATCAGCATTTTTATCGGTAAGGGGATTTCTAAGCGGGCTATTGACACAAACTTTCCACCAGATGTAGTCATCAAGCCAAATATTGAATTCATACAAAGAAATCAGAACATTTAAGTCTACAAGTTGAGTCATAATAAATAAAGTGAAATGACACAGGGAATAAGTATTGAACACGAAGATAACAAGGTGCAAAATGGCATAGAAAGCCAGGAGATCACCTGAAATCTGTCAGTATCGTGAGAGAAACGCTGCCCCCTATCAGTACTAATTGATATCAGCTGCTTTAGTCCTAATTGATGGCCTATAAAGACTTCTCATTACCCCGGATGCACACAGGAAAGACTTTATTATGGGTAAAAGCAAAGAACTCTCTCAAGATCTTCGTAATCTTATCGTTGAAAAGCATTTTGATGGGAATGGTGATAGGCGCATTTCCAGAATGCTGAATTCGCCTCAGAAATTCTTATTACAGTTCTGTGATTTAGCCTGAAAAAAAAAAAAAATTCAATATGTTTTATCGATAAATTTAGACAAATACCACATTAGATTGTAGACAGAAGCAATTTGCCTGTTTTTTCTTCATTTAAATGGCTTCTTGAACCTTCAGCCAATTATTTGGCTTAACATTTATTTTTACAGCATTTGGGAGACGCCTTTTATCCATGGTGACTCGCAATTATGTCATATTTTTCTGCACCTGAAGAGTTGAGGGCCTTGCTCAAGGGCCCATCAGTGGCATCATGGTGGTGCTGGGATTTCCATCACGAGCTTTCAATCACAAGTCTTATCCAGATTCTGAAGCTTGTTATCAGCTTGTACACCAGCTATCCGATACGGCGTGGCTCCTGGGCGGAGCTTCTGAAGTTGAGTTTCTGAATGATTTGTTGTATTACTGGCTCCACTCCAAATGTCTCCTGAAATTGTTTGTAATTTTGAGTTTTGTGATATATACACTTGTGTACTGCGCTCATGATTGACAGTCCTGTTCACGGGAGTCGTCTCTGTATGGATCTGCGTCAAGCTTAAAACGTTTTTCATTACGATAATAAGCGCTACAATGTTATTTCATTCAAGTCACCATCCATCCACCCTGTGCAGTCCCGCCTCCGCTGGGTTGCAGATGTTACCATGGCATCGTCCATTTTTTTGCAAACGCTTCTTGCTTAATTACACCTTTCGCTCGCGGGGGACGCGGTGGCTATTTGCGGCACTAGAAAGCACGAATTGTTAACAGGCTTTTTGATTTTCTGGATGCGCTTGTTGTTAATGACGGGTTTAGTCACACGGCTGCAGTAAATACGCCACCATGCTGACACCTTTACACCTTTACACCTTTACTACCAACAAATTTCACAGCCTGGACTCCTAATTAAATCTAAAACAAGGTCGCTGAATGTAACCCGAGCTCCAGAAATAGAACTGTACTGCAAATCATCTTCCTGAACTCTCCTCATTACTGCAGATGGTCTGTTTACTTTCAAATAATATAAAATTATAATATAATAATAATAATAATGTTCATCCTTTTGCTCAGATCTTCTTACCGGGTTAGAAACCAGGACCGTGATAGCAGTTTTTGTCCATGACTATATATTACATTATTACCAGTAATCTATTCTCTTCATTTCATAGCGTTTCTTCGCATAGGAGTTTCTAGCCAGTTAGATTTCAGCCGTCACATCACATGTTGCCGGGGTCAAAGGGATCCGCCGCAACCGAACTTTTACATCTGTAGGAAACTGCATACGCTCATGTATATTCATGTGGCTTTAATAGCTGTGTTTTTTTAATCCAAAGTGACTGACAGAGGAGGAGAAATCGATTTAATCACATATACGCTTTCAAGTACATTCACAAGAAGAACTTCTCAAGAAAAGCTGGAGATCATGAGGAACAGTTTAAAACAGTTGTTAAGCTTCTCCATGAACTGTTTATATTTTCTTTCCTGTAGAATTTGCACAAAAACTCGAAACTTTGTCTTCGTTTCAAATCTCCAGGAAAAAAAAACGCAACGCATGAAAACAGAAATGCATAAAAATGCAGGAAACCCCGGGGTGATGTGATGAGGTGAGTATCAAAGCTTCTGCTAGAGATGATGTATGTGGAGGTGCGGTTGTGGCTACAGTGAAAGGAGACGTGTTGATTTGTGTTCACTGCTTTAGTGATGACTTCATTCTCACTGAAGATGTTTCTGTAGATGTGGTGTCATAATGATGGTACTATGAGGAGATTTGATTCAGGGTGAACGCCACAGAAGGCAGAAGGAATGCACGGCCTGATACTGGAGTGACGTTATAGCAGCTATAAATGGCCATTTCCTCACTAGTCTTGTCACGGATTCAGTTTGATTCAATAGCTATCACAGGAACAGGGGTTGAAGACGAGCCAAATCAAAGCAATATAAAGATGGCTGATGGGAATCATAGTCCAGGGCCATAGATTCCCATCAGCCATCTTTATAATGTTTTGATTTGGCTCGTCTTCAACCCCTGTTCCTGTGATAGCTATTGAATCAAACTGTGCTAAATTTTACAGTGTTTAATTTCTGATTGTTTGGATTAGTTACATTTAGTTTTCTTAATCTTATCTTGATCTCACTGAGAGGTCTCATCGCTTCTAACTACACGGGTCCGAGCCACATTTTAGATCCTTTGTTTTTGTATTCCTTCCTTTTGCGCTTCTTCTCTCGTTTCTGGTTGTGAATTTTCCGGGTGCTGTTCCGCCTCACAGTGCTCTGACCCCTGCCTGGATTACAGTGTAGACAGTGATTCATGGATTTGTGTAAACAAAACTCACGCTGATTTGCAAAAACCAAATCTAATTTCATCATGACGGTGGAGTAGTAATGAAATCCTCCCACTGCAGTCAATAAAAAAAAATAATCACTATTATTCAATTAAACACCTGCTATAAACACTGACATGGCCATGAATCTGTGCTATAACATGTGAGGAGAATGCAAGCGAGGGAAAAGTTTTACTCAGGTGTGTGTGTGTGTGTGTGTGTGTGTGTGTGTGTGTGTTGGGGGGGGGGTTTGGATTGAATTTGATTGGGGTTTTTTTGTGTGTTATTTGTGTTTTGTGTGTGTGTGTGTGTGTGTGTGTGTGTGTGTGTGTGTGTGTGTGTGTTGGGGGGGGGGGGGGTTTGGATTGAATTTGATTGGGGTTTTTTTGTGTGTTATTTGTGTTTTGTGTGTGTGTGTGTGTGCGTGTATGTGTGTGTGATGGGTCAGCGGTTTTTAGCCTGCAGAAAGCCTCAGGTGATTTTCAGTCCCTGAGCTCCTGGTAAAAAAAAAACACAGGTATGAAAACGTGATGATACACATAACATTATGGGGAAACTGGTGTGTGTGTGTGTGTGTGTGTGTGTGTGTGTGTGTGTGTGTGTGTGTGTGTGTGTGTGCTCCCTTAAAAAAACACACACACATATATATACAGTATATACTTTCGTGGTTGTTGAAAAGGGGGAGCTCAGTGATTTAAGATTTCTGATCAGAAGGTCGTGGTTGTTGAAAAGGGGGAGCTCAGTGATTTAAGATTTCTGATCAGAAGGCTGTGAGTTTAAATCCCACCACCACCTAGCTGCCACTGTTTGGCCCCTGAGCGAGGCCCTTAACCCTTAACTACTCAGTTGTATGAATGGAGGAACTGTATTTTGCTCTGTACACAGTCATCTGCCAAAATGTCATAAATGTGTATATACATAAATACACACTATATTGCCAAAAGTTTGTGGACACTGGTCATAAGTATGGTTTGTGCTCTTTGAGTATCGCATTAAACATTTAGTCCCAATTTGCTCTTATTATTGCCTCCATTCTTTAAGGAAGATGTTCCACTAGGTTTCAGAGGGTACTTGTGGTTCATCAGCCACAAGGGTGTTAGTCAAGTCAGGTAGTGATGTAGGTGAGGAGGCCTGGGGTGCAGTCAGTGTTCACATTCATCCCAAAGGTGTTCAGTAGGGTTGAGGTCAGAGCTCTAGAGCAGGCCACTTAAGATCTTCCTTTCCAAACCATGTAAACCAGATCTTCATGGAGCTTCCTTATGTCCCATATATATAAATATAGCATTCCAAAAAATACATCTAAATATCTTTTTTTGATTAGATTTTGTAAAATTTTCCTTTTTTTCCAAAAAAGTAGAATGTCTTGAAGATGTGTTTCCCGATGCAGCACACATCTCCCACAAGCAGCCATGCGTTAATGAACTGCAGCTCGGTGCGGCGTCTCTCCTGGGCTTCAGCCGGCGAACGGCGAACGTGTCAGAGTCTCTGCTCTGTGGGAATTGCTGTAACCCTCGGCGCTGTCACCGATCGATATCGAAAATGAAAAATCAATAACAAATTAAAAAAAAAAAAAAAGGAGAGGACGAGGTGCAGGCGCCGTGACACACTTGCAAGTGGACCAGACTCGGGCTTTTCTCCGGGACATTTCCTCGTACATGTCTGGTTTAATGCTGCGCCGAGACGGCTCAGTGCTGGCTTGTCACATCTAATGAAACACACACACACACACACACACACACACCTGACGATACACTCACACACCTGAAGATACACTCACACACCTGAAGACAATAAGATGGAACTGTAACGTAATACAGTAATGTGCTACTGTAACATGGTACAGTAACGTGGTGCACAGACCCTGAACCAGCCTTTATGATAGTGATATTGTGGATTCTCTGCCTGATAAACCTAAAACCATTCTGTACTTGATTAAGTGTACCTATAACACACACACACACACACACACACACACACACACACACACACTCTGCCATGTCAGTGTCAGAGTATGAAAAACTACCCAAGTTGTTAGTCTCCATTTATATATATATCTCATTGAAAGCCCAGATCTTAAATTCACACACACACACACACACACACACACACACACACACACACACACACACACACACACACACACACACACACACACATATATATATATATATATATATATATATATATATATATATATATATATCTCATAAATGTCTTGCTGCTGAAAAACGCTGCTACAAGCACAAACATATCTGCTCCATTTATCTTTATCCTTGAAAAAAAATGTAAAGAAGTCCGTTTAAAACGCATCAATTCAGCGATATGAAGCGCAGCAGGGAGAGAAGAACGCAAGGAAAAAGACGTGACAGAGAAGGAATGGAAAAAGAAAAGAAAAGAAAGGGAGACGTGTGTTTAGTAAACACTGAGGCTGAAATGAACGGCCGCGTGATGGAGACGTTGAGAATTCGGTTTTCAGTCAAAAAATAATTCTTTAACAAAAACAACTTTTTTACTGCAACAAAAAGGAATACATTTTTTTTTCCAGTTATAGGGTTTCAATTTCACTGCCACTGTGTGTGTGTGTGTGTTTGTTTGTGTGTGTGTGTGTGTGTGTGTGTGTGTGTGTGTGTGTGTGTGTGTGTGTGTGTGTGTGTGTGTGTGTGTGTGTGAAGAGAAGAGAAGAGAAGAGAAGAGAAGAGGAGAGGAGAGGAGAGGAGAGGAGAAGAGAAGAGAAAAGGAGAGGAGAGAAGAAAAAAGGAGAAGAGAAGAGAAGAGAAGAGAAGAGAAGAGAAGAGAAGAGAAGAGAAGAGAAGAGAAGAGAAGAGGAGAGGAGAGAAGAGGAGAGGAGAGGAGAGAAGATTAAAGAAAATTAATGAGAGAAGGAAAAAGGAGGAAAAAAGGGAGAGGAGAGGAGAGGAGAGGAGAAGAGAGGAGTGGAGTGGAGCATTGTGGAAGAGGAGAGAAGAAGAGAGAAGAAAAGGGGGGAGAGAAAGGAAGAGGGAGAAGAGAAATGACTGAATCACAATAGCGACTGCAGCCATCTGTCTGTCTCAGAGCGGGAAATTGCCTCACTGTCACATCTCACACACACAGATGGCCTTGTGTGTGTCCATGGGTGTGTCTCCTGTGTGTCTCCTGTGTGTCGTGTGTGTGTGTGTGTGTGTGTGTGTGTGTGTGTGTGTGTGTGTGTGTGTGTGTGTGTGTGTCAGGCAGAATCGATGCTAACGACACTTCTTTGTTTGAGCACGTTCAGTTCTACACCTTGATCTTGCCACAGTCCTTGCTGTCAATATTTTACAAACACACACACACACACACACACACACACACACACACACACACACACACACACACACACACAGTGCGGTCCACCTCAAATTTCACCTACTGCAGCTTTAAAAGAGAAGAGCGCAGAAACACACACTGCTCTTTAATCCTTAAACAACCTCAGGCATGTCAGATTGACAGCTTCACTTTCTTTCCTTTAAAAGCATGTGTGTGTGTGTGTCTGTGTGTGTCTGTGTGTGTGTGTGTGTGTGTGTGTGTGTGTGTGTGTGTGTGTGTGTGTGTGTGTGTGTGTGTGTGAGAGCGTGTGTGAGTGTGTGTGTGTATTGCTAGCCACCCTAATTGCACTCTACGTCGTTTCTTACTGTGAGCAGTTGTAATTAGTGCATCTGATAACATGCCGCTCAACCATCTGGATGTCCCTCACTGTTCCACACACACTCAGATCGCTCAGAACTCTCAGAACCTTCAGAGCATTCTAAATGCTCACAACTCTTAGAAAGCATAGAACCCTGAAAACATTCGGAACCTTCAGAACCATTAAAACACTTAGAACTCTCAAAACCCACAGAACACCCAGAAAACTCGGAACTCAGAAGCAATGGTTGAGGTGATGGAACCTCACTCCTTCTTGTCTTCATCCACTGCTTCATTTAGAACTTTACTCAACTGGATCTCAATTCATGCAAATGTGCAAGTCTGGGTCCATTTCAGAAAAATAGTCTCAAATTCACAGAAGCTATTTGATTTAATTTATGTGAGTGATAGATGTGGTGGAATTTTGTGAAGTGTTATGGTTTGAGGGTTTGGTGAGACGTCATGCTGAAGTTTGATGAATGAAGCCCCCTCGAGGCGACAAGCGATGGAAAAAATGACATTTGTGATTAAATGGCAAAAAGACATGCACTGACAGGTGTGTACAAGAGTGTACGTGTGTGCGTCTCTTATCCATCTACCACAGTACCAACCCTGGCCACGAGAGGGCGCTTCTTACACCTCAAACTCTAGATCTTTCTCACAGTTTTAGAACAATATACACCAAATTTCCAGCCAGTGTTTTTGTGAGCTATGCAGATGAATCTTGAATGACGCTAATGAAGGTGAGCGTACGGCATCAGATCGACCAATGATCAACTAGTTTTCTAGAAGAGTTACAATTTCTGAAAATGGATGAACAACCAGGAAAGCAGCAAACACCCGTACAGTGCAGTAAAAGTGTGAATCCTGTCATACAGTCATGTGTACATTTGTTTTGTTGAAATTTTTAGATCTCAAACAGAAGAACTTCAGCCTAAGGTTCCACATCTGATGCTACATTTCAGGCATTTGGTAGATGCGCTTATCCAGAGTGACTGCATTAATACAACTGAGCAACTCAGGATTAAGGAACTTGCTCAAATGGCAGTTTAGTAGTTCTACGATTTCATCTCACAACCTTCTGATCAGAATTTCAAACACAATCTTAACCACATAGCTATTACTTGTAGATAGGAAACTAATTCCATAGGGTTCCATCTCTTCCTTTTAAGGTTTTATTGGGAACCATTTTGAATTACCAATAAATTTTTAAAAAATTAACTCAGATACTGTATGTACTATCAGGAAATATGGGTTAATACTGTCCAGGAATGGTTTCTATTTGTTTTTCCTACTTTATACATTTGTTTTTTTTTAAAGTGTAGAATTTGAAAGTAGCCAGCATTTCTTCACATCTGATACAGCATCTGGACCTGGAAATTATTTGTAGGTTATTTTCCCCACGTATCTCATAAATTTTATGAAAATTCGTCCCTTATCACGTGTTTGTCTCGGCTTTCGGTTCACTGCCGTTATTAGCACTCAATGATTTACAGCCCAGGTCTCAGGGGTCTGGTGTAATAGTGTTTACTTCAATACTTTCCCATTGTATCCATTGAAGACCTGATTGAACCCGGTGGACCTATTAGGGCCTGTAATTAGGAAAGAAGCCGTGTATAACCCCGAGGGCTTCATTACACCCTGGCTAACTAACCAACCTGCCCTACTGCACTCAACCAGCCAACCAATAGAGCTCCAGATTACACACCCTTACCAAAAGAACACAGGAGCTAATGTAAAGCCTGGCTGCATTCTGTAGAGTTGGAGGTCAGTCGGTCACTGGTTTGGAGGATGGTTATGAACATGGGCTTGGTCTAAGTGGTGATGGAGGACCTCTGTAGGATCTTGAGAGATTTATGCAGAAAAACGGAGCTCAACCACTTCAGCAATGGAGTAACTCAAGCTCAAAGACACACTGATCACAGATCTCCATCTTTTCACTCAGTCTGGTAACGTAGCCTCCATGTTTACATTTGTTACCCTTTATTTTCTCTTTTACATCTGTTTAGATCTGGGTTTCTCATCTTCACACCTTCCACAGGAACCTTTTAAAAAAGGGCACACAAACAAAACAATGACTCATATGATGCCAGAGTTGGGATTGACTCATCTTTTTGTGTTTAATTAGAAATCTTAAGAGCTTTATCTCACTCTCGCCTCTCCATTCTCAGCTTTTTTTTTCTCTTCTTGGTGGCAGTGTTAAAATGAGCAGATGTCACACCATTTTCCTGTGAGAAATTCTCCCCAAAAAGTGCCACAACTAGCACACAAAGTTTTTTATAGACGGTAAACAAGCCTGAGTAAGGGAGTGATCTGATGCTTAATGGAGTTGGGGTTACAGAGAGCGTTCGGTTCTGGGGTAAATATAAACGCCTGTGCATCATAGTGTACTGAAATGATGTTAAATATGTGGAATAAACAGCTTTATTCTCTTTAAACAGAATTAAATTATACATTTACTTGCATTTACTGCAATTCTAAAGAACACTTTCAACTAAATTGAGGGTTTTAATCCTACTGGGAGGAAGAAAAAAAATAGAACACAATTAAAGATTTTATGAAGTTATTAAAAATGTCGAGATTACTTTATAAAAAAAATTTAGACATTTGATGTATATACTCCATCTACATATACTAAAGTTGGATGTTTAATCTGGAAGGCTAAAAGTTATTATATAATAAATGTAAGTAGATATAATAACGCCGTCTACCAAATGCTGCAAATCTTACAGCCTATTATTTATTAACCTTTTTTAACAGATGCTTACTTTTATCTTATTTATACAACTGAGCAGCTATGGTGTTAAGGGCCTTGCTCAGGGGCCCATGGGTGGCAGCTTGGTGTCGCTGGGATTTAAACTCAGGATCTTCAGAGCCTACGACTTCACCACTAAGCTACCACATCCCCCTATAGTATTCACAGATGATATTTCTTTTTAGATGTATAAAAACATCTTTTCACACAGATAAAAATTAAAATTTGTGTATTTGTCACATACACATTCATACAGAGTACAACATGTGGTGAAATGCTTTTTATGACTGTATCTAAAATAAATTAAAAATAACGCTTAAACGTATATTTTTAGTATTAAAGTAGAAGAGTAATATTTTGTATATATTATATAAAGATGGGTTCCCTTTTGACTCTGGTTTCCCTCAAGGTTATACCATTTCAAGGAGTTTCTGCTTATTATTATCTGCTCTGTAATTAGGGATAAACTTATAGGGATTCATTTATGATGCTAAATTGTAAAGTTGTGATGTATTTAATTTTGTGGCGCTGCTTTGGGACTGTGTCTATTGTTAAAAGTGCTAAACAAAACTTTTTTTTTCATGTTTCTTACCTGGGTAGATGTTTGGAAACAATCAGAACCATATGGAGCAACCCGTAATCTGCAACAACACTAATCCACTCACTAATTCAAAATTGATCCTAAACGAGACTGTGATGTCACCAGGACTGGACATGCCCCGTCCTGCGTGTGCACGATATCGATCACGATCTGTGGCGAGCCAGTAAACAGTTTACAAGTTTAAATATTCACTATAATCAAGGTCTTTGCATGGAACAGCCTGATAGATGCTACTGTAGTACAATGCAGCGTTCCCAGTCATTCATAATCAAACCCGTACTTCTCAAAATAAACTGCTTAGCTGAAAGTGTTCAGATGATTTCACCAGGAAATTCTTGTATTCACTGTCATGTTTAGCAGAAATTAGCCAATAGATGAGATGATTGAGTGCATAAACAGTGTTTACAAGAGAAAATTACTATCATTTTGAAGAACTTGCTCTATGAAATGCCTGAATCATGTGTAATTAACAGCTTTCATGTTATCCTTTCAGCCTTATAAGCTATATCTACTAAGGTGCTAGTGTGGTGTTTTATACTGATGAGAAATTGTAGTAGCTACACACTACCTATAACTTCTAAATCTAATTAGTTAAATGAAAAATTGTTGTTTGGTTTATATTTCGCACTTATTTTAGTGCTAATTTACTTGGCAGATTAGATTAGAACTGTACTTGCTACATAAAGAGGCACCAGTGATCTATGCTAGTTTGTTCCAAACTTTATAATGTCTCTATTTATGTTTATTAGAGGTTGTATGAGATTATATTTCATTTTGTCAGACCCAAAGTTCAAAGGAACTGAAGACCACAAGAAGAATAGGATTTGTGGAAAAGAGCAAAATCGTTTTATTTGTCACTTGTTGCTATGGCTAAGATTTCAGTTTCATCTCATTAACCTTCAAACACCACAAACTGTCACTAATCATTTGAAAGATCTAAATAACTTTATCTATGATTTTGATAGCAGAAACACGGCTGAAACCTCTGAAAACCCTCACGTCCCTGTACTGCGCGTGAACAAAATCGAAGACGCTTTGACCTGCGTAATTTTCGCCTGTTGTTTATTTATTTTCTGGCTCTTTGAAATGTTGCGGCGATGACTGAAAATTCGTCATAGTTTTCGAAAGCCTTATTATTATTATTATTATTATTATTATTATTATTATATTATATTATATTAAATTATACTGTTTACATGCTGTTCTGCACCTCTCGATTGCTGCTCTTGCTGTTTTTGTACAACATTGTGTTTACAATGTTTACAAATTTAGTCTTGTTTATAGTCCTTTTTCCGTACATTGTTCTGTATAACATATTATACAGTAGGTTTACTGGTCGGCACTATTGTCTATTTTGTCTATCTGTCCTTTACTGTCACTGTCACTGTGTTGTCTTTCTGCACTGTTTTTTGTCTGCACTGTTTTTTGTCTGCACTGTTTTTGTTTGCACTCGGTTGCACACGATGCACTTTATTGGGCGAGGACACTTACTTTAGCCCTTAACTCTATGTTGTGTTATGTAGCTTTATGTTGTGTGATGTGATGTAGCTCTGTGTTCTGTTACATAGCTCTATGTTGTTTTAATGTAGCACCAGGGTTCTGACGACTTGGAGAGCGTTTACAAAAACGCTGTGTTTTTCGCTGACTGAAACCGCCGTCTCAGTGTGAAAGAAAGGCCAAAACGCTGAGAGAAAAATAAGCGTTTGTAAACAAAAAACGTGTGTGTGGACATGGCCTGAATGAATCTTCACAAATCTCTATGGTTAGTTTTTTTTTTTTTGTCCCTCGTTGCTAATAAGACTCCGCCCACTGAGTGTGGAGTTTTCAGGGTGAGAGGAAGACAATTCGTCTCGTCTGGACTGTAAGGTTTTATTGGGAGCGATTAGAAAGGTCCAGGTTTTCCTGCTCAGTTGGTCTGTAATTGCTTTCAGTTGCAATTTCCTGTTGTGTTGAGCTTCTGCCTGAGTGACTACACGCCAGGAACCTGGGCTGCATGGAAGGCTGAGAAATCCTGGGGGTTTTCTGGAAAAAAACAGGCTCCTGAACGTACTGGAGGAAAATTATTATGTGTAGACGAAAGAAACAATCAGACACAAACATAATACTTCTACAGATAAAAATGTGAGTCTACTTCAAAAAAAAAGGTTATTAGATATTTCACTTTCCTGGGCAGGTCAGTTAGAGTTAAGGGTTTTTTTTTTTCTGTCCGGTGAAGTTTGTGCTGATAGGCTGCAAGATGTTAAACCTGAAATTTGAGAGAATTTTGTAGATTAGCAATGACTAAGTGGGACATCAGCAACCTGTACTTTGTATAGATTTATTTAGAAAGCTTTAGATTCCATCACTTCATGTGGAACATCTGTAAGCATACCACTTTACATGTTTTTCCTCCACTGTTTTTTGGCCCAGTATTTTGTGTTTCGATCCACAACATACCACCAGCTGCTCTGCTGTTTGCAATCCTTTTCCCAGGCTCCTAGTCCTCTAATACTCTTTTTGATGAAATATTGGCTCGTGATTTTAAATTATAAGCAGAACTAAGTAGAGTCTGCAAAAGTCAAACTCTCCCCAAACGAATTTGCTGGCTCTGAAAAGTCCAAGAGGCTTAACATGGGAATGGCATTGGGAGGAAGAAATGCCAGCGACACACACATTGTTACAGAGATACTGCAGTCATTACATGGCTATTAGAGTGCATTACAGCTGGCCTTGGAAGTAAAGGAGACTTCCACTGTTTATCTCTGGTGGATGGGATCATTTCCAAACACCAATCACTGTGCTGGAAGCTCATACATGGCATAATAACAGTGGAAACATTGGCGGAAATGTGTCTCATATGGCTGGGAGTTATAATAATACTTCTGGAAAACCATTCGAACGCCTTTTTTTTCTCTTTTTCACACATTATTTCCTATTGTTTCCCTCTTTCTTTCAATCTGTTTCTCAGAAATAACCATAATCTGAGGAAAAAGGAAAAGAGGGCAAAAAATAAAGTTGAATCCAAATGTGACACAATGAGCGATGTGATCTTTAAGCTTCTCTCTTCTGTAATAAGATATCTCAACTGCATTAATAGGACCCTGAAAGCCCTGCCTCTTGTGATGTATGTCCAATTTACAATATAGGAAGAAAGAAACATGTTCTCCTCCCTGCTTCAGTGGAGATATGTGTCAGAGCAAAGCGTGAGGTCAGCAGGGAGTCCTTCCCTCATTCATTCCCCTCCACCGCTCTACTCGTGAGAAGCGAGTGCTCTTTGCTCATCCCAGATGTTCACAGGAAGATGTTTTGGCATGACTCTGGACCTGCAGCAACTCATTAAATTCTCTGTCGGAGCTTCATTCCGGTGCTTTGAAACGGTTCAGCGCTCTTCACCTGCGATGCGTACAAGGCAGCATTAGACTAGCGTAGCACAGATTGTGAAGGTCTCTTTTGCTCTCTAAGTGTAAGCCAAATGATGCATCTGCTGAATACTTCAAAAGGATATTGTTCATGGCAGCCTTTCCAAGTCTTTCCAAACTGCATGCAGTTACTCCTAAAGAGATGTCATAAAAAAAAAAAAAAAGAAATCTGATGGGCACTTTTCTCTCGTTGCCTGTTAGTAGCTACTGTACAGTAAACGCAGAATTTAAACTTGATTATGCGTGGATTTGTATGTTGGGATTGCTTCCAGTTTCTTGGTCTAGCCAAGGTAATGCAATCACAAAACCTATACACTGTAGCTAGCTAGTGAACATATGCCAAGCCCCACATATGGCCATAGTACTGTTGATTACTGGAATAAAATTGCTAATACCTTGATTGCGTATATGTAAATGCTTGACTCTTAACCAGCATCCATGTGAAACAAAAATATCGCTCAAGTCAATTTTTTAAATGAACCTCAAAGCTCACAGCCAACACACCAAATACCACTGGCTTTGGAGCTCCGACTATAATTGAAGTTTTGGCAAAAGAAATAGCAACAACAAGCTGGATCGTATTTCCCAGTGAGTGAAAAACGAAGTGTACTGTTGTCCATTAATCGTTTAGGTAGACGCTAAATCGTTCCCCTTTCTCATTTGCATGAAGTTAAACTGCACTTGATTGTTTCACATCGCTCATCCAGGAGCTGCCCCGTCTTCTGTCGCTGCAAATCACCAACCCATATTAAATATTTAAGCTCATTGTGTTGCTGCTGGCATTAAATCAGAGTAAAGCCTCATCCCACACTGTCGACACACAACCACAGATTTCCCACTTCTGGATCTTGAAATCACTTTTCTGATTTCAAGGTTAATTTCAGCTTCAATACTATCAAACGTATTGGGACACTGTTTAACATGTTGCCAAGAAGTTACAACTTTACCTAACGCTAACACTGGAGACTCCTTCCAAAAATGGTAAATAGCAACAACAATTACAGCAAACTTCACCTCATCCATGATTATATATTCTACACAGATATCTATGATGAATCCTTTTTGCTTCTTACAAACTGCTTGTTTTCCCCCTTTGTCTTGAAGTTAAAGCAAAATAATGCAGCTTTTCATGTTACAGAAAAAAGTTAACATTTACCTCTAACTGTTGCAAAGTGCTGACACTGGAAACTTCTTCCATAAACTTTGACTGAACATGTTCTTCTACACAAACAATCCTGACTTCTCCATCCATATGTGCTTCTTCCCCAAACTGTTACAACACAGTTGGAGGCCCACAATTGTATCAGACATCTTTGCATGAAGTAGCATGAACTTGTCCTTTCACTTGAACTAGGAGACCCAAACCTGTTACAGCATGACAAGGCTACTTCCACAAAGCCTACATGAAGCTACATGAAGATCTGTTTTACATGGGTTGGAGTGATCGATCTCCTGCTATAAAGCTCTGAACTAAACCCTACTGAACATCATATTGAAAATGTTGACTGTAAATGACTTTACTGGAGATTTGGGTTAAATGAATCTCCTTAAAACCTAGTTGAAGATCTTTCAAGAAGAGTAGAACCTATTATAACAGCAAATGGGGACTAAATGTTAAATGGGATGTTTAAAAAGAAGCACATGCCAGGACTTTTGTTCATATAGCGCATATGGTAGAACCATAAAAAGAATAAATCTGACATTATTTTACACATCTGATTATTGCAAAGCATTTAGGGCCCTCAAATATTAAAAGAGGCAAATGACTTTGTAGCTCCAGTATGTATGTTGATATCTATCTATCTATCTATCTATCTATCTATCTATCTATCTATCTATCTATCTATCTATCTATCTATCTATCTATCTATCTATCTATCTATCTATCTATCTATCTATCTATCTATATGTATTTATGTATACAATCAAAGTTCAATATTTATTCACTTGTTAAATGAAAATCTTGTCAGATCAACCTGCACCAGGTAACTGAGAGAGAAAACAAGCCTGATGAAGATTGATTCAGTTCCAGTTCAGATGCTTCACTTGATTAATTGTACATAATTGTGCACATCAGTATGTGAATAAACTCATTATCTGCAAGCGCTGTTATTCTGATTATGCAGCTCGGTATAAACTAGTTCACCAGTCTGTCTGGGACCTGATCGTCCCCCAAATCTCTCATGGTAATGTGGTGAGAAAATGTGTGTTTGAAGAGATTTTTCACACTGCTTCATTTGTACTATTTATGAAAAAGGGTGCTACATAATATTTCTGAAATAATTTTAATTCCAAACCACTTCATCATAACAAGGGATGATAAAGTGTTGGGACTTTTGTTACCTACTGTCCTGTTGGTCTCAGTGTCTTCAATACCTGTAATTAACGACAGGTAGAAGATAAGACTTCAAGAAAAATCTAATTCTCTTTAATTGGAAGCCATTCTGTCTGAGAATTGTTTCACATGTGCATCCATAAAGTTACTTAGCAACACAAAAACTTTGCGGATGGACTGTAATTAATAAAAACAGTCTGTAACAATGTTTCAGGACCACAGTTTGCATGAACATTTCTGCATTTCAGCACCTATCTCTGAACAGCACCTCAAAAATGATGAACTAATGAATAGACTTTTTTTACTATTTGTTTTTCGTTAGTGTTGAGGATGAGGATGGGTTCCCTTGTGAGTCTGGTTCCTCTTAAGGTTTCTTCCTCATGCCTTCACCAGTCGCCACTGGCTTGCTCATTAGGGATAAACTTACAAATATAAGGAACAAACGTATAGGCGCCAAACTTAGACACTCTTTATATAACTTTATAGCCTCTCTCACTCTGTGAAGCTGCTTTAAGACAAAGTTCATTGTTAAAAGTGCTCTACAAATAAAACCGAATTGAATTAGAAAGTAAAACCAGTTCATACACCAATTAATTAAAGCGAAATATGAAGCAGGTAATGACATTAGGGTAGTAAACCATGGCATATAAGGGTAAAAACCAGCCTAATATATAAACAAATGCACATTTCAGCAGTATCCAGTAATTTGGAATAAATTATCTTGCCAAAAGTTTGTGGACACCTGCTCATAAGTATGGTATCTGCTTTTTTTTTTTTTTTTTTGCATTCCACATTTAGTCTCAATTTGCTCTTATGATTCCCTCCACTCATCTAGGAAGATGTTGCACAGAAGCATTGCCATGATGGAACAGGTTTTGGTTTCCAATATATAATTAAAGTGAACACAACATATTTATTATACCGCATCCAAAGATTTTTGGAGAAGAACCACATATGGCAGGTAAGGTCGAGTGCCCCAATACTTTTGTCCACATAGTGTATGTTTTAAACCATTATCAGGTTGGTGTCATGTATTGAAACCAACCCAGAAAGAAAATATTTAGATTGTATATCGACATAAGGCTAGATAAGTCTTTAATAATATAAACTAATTAAAAAAGAAATTGTCCCATTTCTAGTCTGAATGTAAAATGGGTCATTTTGTTTCTGAACAGGAGATTTAGGTTATTTCACAAAGCACAAAGTGAAAACTGTTCCTTAGACTTTATAGAACTAAAAAAACTTACAAACACAAGCCTCCTGGGTAATTCTGTCCAGCCTGCTTGTCATTATATTGGTAACACACTGTACCAGCCAAGGTCCCATGCCAAGCAATTACACACCTTACACCAGCAGAACTTCCTGCTCCTGTTAACTCCTAGTGACATGAGCTTTCAGTTTAAGACTGAGGTATGTCTGAGATGATGGACATAGTCCAGAGTATGAAGAATAGCAGACAGAACTTTATCACATGCCTCGTTGCTTACATATGCATCTTTATAATGTTCAGTTCTGGATTGTGATTGTCATCAGGTGGGCTTAGTTCTAACCTGGTACCTTGTATACAGTTCACAGAGCAGACATGCCAAACACCATACATTACACACTATATAGACGAAAGTTTGTGGACACCTGACCATAAGATGTGCTTCTTTTTGAACATCACATTCCACATGTATTTCTTCATTTGTTGTTATAATAACCTCCACTCTTCTGGGAAGATGTTCCATTAGATATTGTGGAGATTGAGCCGCAAGGGTGTTAGGCCTGGGGTGCAGTAAGTGTTCACATTCATTCAGCCCAAAGGTGTTCAAAAGGCTTTCAAGATCTATAGCAGGAGATAATTCACACATGTCCAACACATGTACTGTAAAGCAGATCTTCATGGAGCTGGCTTTGTGCACAGGGGCATCATCATGCTGCATTTTCATGTTACAGCAATTTGTATGTTCATATCATGCAAATTTCATGTTACAGCATCCAAAGATATCTGCTACTTTGTGGTAACAGTTTGGGGGAAGAACCACATATGTATGAAGAAGTCAGGGATTTTGAGTAGAAGAACACAATGATTTAATGTTTAGGGTCTTCAGTATCAGCATTTTCTAACTGTTAGAGGTAAATGTTTACTCTTTTTCTGTTACATAAAAAGCTGCATTTAAAAAAAATAAAAAATAAAAAACAGTTTTAAGTGGAAATTTCTGTAATTAGCAAAAATGATTTATCATAAATAAATCCTGTCATTTCTGCTGTAATTGTTGTTATTTAACGTTTTTGGAAGGAGTCTCCAGTGTCAGGTCAAGGTGTATCTTCTTGGTAACTGTGAATTTGTTTTATCATATTAGAGAAATAAAGCAAGGCTAATGAGGAAATGACTGTTTCATGGACATTCTACAACATTAAGTGGAACTAAAAAATAGATTAAAAGAAAAGTGTGTCATTATGAAATAGAAAATTGCCGGCAAATTGCTGAGGTATAAGAAGAATAAAAGACTTTCTGCTTATGGTCTGTCTACTTAATCTCACCACTCTGTTGTGGATTTTTCTTTTATAACAGCAGAACACAGGGTTTTATCCGGTATCCATTGCTTCATTACAGTGGTTAAGTTCTCAGACTTTTTGTTCTCCTTCTGCTCTCTAATGACACAATCCATCCCCATCTCTTTCCCACACACAAATCTATGGCTTGCTTCGTTGCTTGCTGAAAATGGCCTTCTGCTTACACTGGAGAAGACTGTGCAGCATCAGGTCCATCTAATGGACATCAATAAGTAAAGCAGGCATGACCAAAGAGTAAAGACAGGAACAGGCGAGCTTCTGTTAATTAGACGCAGATCATTTGCAAGGCATTTTGCTGTTGTGTCTTCAAACCACTGTATCGACCTTCTTCCCCACGTCTGCACACAATTCCAGTAAAGCTGACAACATGAAACCTAAGATACACCTCTAGAGGGGAAAATGGGTTCTTTTAAGGGTTCTTTAACGATAACAGTGGGTTTCATGTTCAGAAAAGACTCTGAGTGTACATTGTATGGAATAGGTTTCATTTAAAACTATTAAAGGTTTTTTAATGGTTTTAGAAGAACCATTAAATTGGTGACGAACAAATAACTTTAAAAGCTTCTACATACAATTTTTTCCAGTTTTGAATTATACCAAGAACCTTCTTTATCTTCTGATGTCTAAAGAAGAACACGAGTTATTATTTATAAGAATGTATAGAAGAAGTGAAAGCTGAAGAGGTTCTTCAGACATCTTCCAGAAAAGCCTCTCAGTAAAATCTCTTTAGAAAGCCTTTACTCCTCTAGAAAACTATTGAAGAACACCGAAAAGGTCTATGTAGAACCGTTAGAGAAGGGGTTCACAAGCTTTACTGGAAATTGTACCTGTAAATGGATAAAAATTCAAATCAGTGCCAAAATGGTATGGAATTTTTATTTTGGAAACAGTGGTCAAATATAGACGATAAATTTAAGGTTTAAGAGTCACTTCATTTGTTTATTTCTTTCACCATAATGTTCGAAATACTAATGAGATTTACACCGTTAGTGACAAGCTGGAATGAGAGAGCTGAAGATTTGTCAAACCTCATACATGTTGCTTTAATTATTCATTAAAGTCTATAACGCAGCACAATTCTGTGTCTTCGGGGAGCACGTGGACCGGCGTTTCCAAAGAACTCTTTTATTTTCCTCATTGCCTCCCTGTTCCGCTGTTTCTCTTCTCCGCTTTATTGTCTTCATGTTTGATTTTTCATTCTCAAGCTGAGAAAAACAGAGTGTGACGGAGGGGAGTGTGGAAAGCAAAGGGCCGAGCGTATGAATAATTCAGCAGGCAATAAACAGGAGAACACAACACAATGTGAGGCTAATTAATCACCTCGCTAAATATAGACGCTTGTGTTTTGGAAATTCTTGTTTCGTTTTGTTTTGTAAAATTTCTGGCACACTCGCCAAATTTCACACAGTCATCTATTGCCATGCAAAATCGTCTGTCATTTTGAAACTTTAACCCAAACCCATTAAAAAAACAAAAAAACCCCCACATATTTCTGAAAGGGGCGTGGCGTAAAGTTTAAAGGTGGAGCTTGTATGTGATCAAAATCTGAGACTTATACATGGTTTCAGTTGGATTTGATTGGATTATTCGATGCTCTGTATTAAAGACCTAAAAAAATCTAATAAAAACTACCTGTTCAATGATGACAAAACTATTGGCACCCTTATAAAAGGGGGAGGATTTAGTGTGTTTCTGTGTTAGCCGATGCATTGCAGTGGCTCAGCTGCATTACTGGAAAACCCCAAACAGCGATTCATTCTTTTAACCATTAAGCATTCAGGATTTTATCCTTTGCACTTTTTTGTGGGTGTGGCGAAATGGTACTCTCAATCTGCATTTTTTCTTTTCTTTTTTTTTTGTGTCATAGATGTTAAATACCAAAACACACAAGTATAAGTACAGAACTAAAATCTTAAAAGGAATTCATTTTCACCTTGGCCATTAAAATATTCATTAGAAGCTAAAATATAAAAAAGATTTGATTAAACGTTCATTACATTCATTACATTTAAATTTAAGAATCATCAAACGTGGCTGTGCTTTTTCTTTTTTTTAGAACTCCGTTTTCAACACTAAACAATCGAGCAGAATCGATCATGTCAGGTGCGATTTCTCGAGATCAGAAACACTTGTCGGAGAATTGACGGCGACGCGTGAAAAAACGCTGGTGCTCACGGCGTGTTCTTTCTGGAATATGGCCATATTGATCAAGCTGTTGCAAAGAAAAGAATCAACAATGTGTCCGCCCACTCGCCTAATCTCCTCGTCACATGTTTTTATTTTATTGTCGAGACTGAGGGCTAATCAATAGCTAATCCGGCTCGAGGTCGACACTGTAGCCCTCGTGTCCCTGGAGAGAACCCTTTGTAGGTCACCTCATAAAAATACAGCTGCAAGAGCATTGTGAGATTGCTGAGTGTGTGTGTGTGTGTGTGTGTGTGTGTGTGTGTGTGTGTGTGTGTGTGTGTGTGTGTGTGTGTGTGTGTGTGTGTACATTATGAGGTCATTAACCCTTTGTTCAGTTTCTGTGCTCAACTGTTTGCCTTCTACTCATCTGGGGTTAATTATCAGTAATTGGCTCATCTTTACAGCGATCCCTGTGGAGCTGATGAGTAAATGAGTTCATTCTGCATTATCTTTTAGAAACATCCCTGACCAAAAAAAAACTGTTTCGATTCAAACAGCAACACGCCGAATTTACTTCTACGTTTCTTACACCAGAGCACGGTAATGAGTTAAATTACAGAACAACGGTGCGCTTTTTGTCTGTTTATAGCTACACTTAATGTTGTGAAACGACTACAACACACAATTTCCAGTCAGTAAGCAGATGTTTTCCTTCATCGGCCTTGATTTTATTTCTGTCATTATTTTATACCAAGAAACAGCAAAAGCAAAAACTCCTAGAACTCTTCTGTCCTAGAATGGATCTTTGGTTGCAAAAATCTGACACTGTAGACTCCTTCCATTAATGGTGTAGAAACACCTCCATACAGCCACAGCGGCTGAGTTCAACAGTTATTAAGTCAAATCAAGTTTATTTCTATTGCGCTCTTCACAATGGACATTTTCCTCGAAGCAGCTTTACAGAACTTAAGAATGAAGGTGAATGATGTGTTTCTCCCTGATGATGAAGACTGGGGTGACTGTGGTGAAGGAAAAACTCCCTTAAATGTTATGAGGAAGAAACCTTGAGAGGAACCAGACTCAAAAGGGGAACCCATCCTCATTTGGGTGACATCAAGAGTGTGATTATAGTCTTTAAACACTACAGAACACTGAAGAGTGAGAACTAACATGAGCACTGGAGTGTGTGATTATGACTGATGTTCTTTTACAGTCAGTTGATGTTATGAGTGTGAATACAATAGAGTGAATCCTACAGGCTGAAACATTTTGAAGTGAATCCTATTGGCTGTTGTCTTTAGAGTGAGTCCTGCTGGCTGTTATATTTCAACATGAAACTTATTGGTTCCTATGGTACATTTGGGAGATAATTTGATTGGCTGCTGTGTTTGAATAAATGTAATTGGTTCCACTGTTTAAGAGAGAATTCTATTGGCTGCTGGGTTTGAGAGTAAATCCTATAGGTTTCAGTGTTTGAGAGTGAATCTTATTGGCTGCTGTATTTGGGAATGAATTCTATTGGCTCCAGTGTTTGAGAATGTTTCCTATCAGATGCTGTGTTTGAGAGTAAATCTTATTGGTTCCAGTGTTTAAGAGAGTATCCAATTGGCTGCTGTGTTTGGAGGAGAATCCTATTGGCTGCTTAATTTAGGAGACAAATGTGTTGGTTCCAGTGTTTGAGAGTGAATCCTATTGGCTGCTATGTTTTGGAGAGACTCTTATTGACAGCTGGGATTTTAAGTAAATCTTATTGCCTGATGTGTTTGACAGAGTATCCTATTGGATGTTGGAGTCTCACAGCAGCTCAGCTGAACTGATGATAATTACAGTGATCACAGGTTAAAGGTTAGTACTGTTGTTAATTTCACATTGTAGAGGGATGATGATGAAAACCCAGCCATTAGGGGGGCACAAGCCAGTGTACTCTTAGTGCCGGTCCCAAGCCCGGGTAAATGGGGAGGGTTGCGTTAGGAAGGGCATCCAGCGTAAAACATGTGCCAAATCAAATATGCGGATCACAAATGAGAATTTCATACCGGATCGGTCGAGGCCCGGGTTAACAACGACCGCCACAGGTATCGTTAGCCGACAGGGTACCGGTGGAAATTGGGCTACTGTTGGCCGAAGGAGGAGAAGGAGAGGAGGAAGGCGTCTACAGAGACGGCAGGAAAAGGAGCAGTGTAGGAGAGTAGAGGTTCGGGTTGGTACTTTAAATGTTGGTACTATGACGGGTAAAGGGAGAGAGATAGCTGATATGATGGAGAGGAGAGAGGTAGATGTGTTGTGTGTTCAGGAGACCAAGTGGAAAGGGAGTAAGGCCAGGAACATTGGAGGTGGGTTTAAACTGTTTTATCATGGTGTGGATGGGAAGAGAAATGGTGTAGGGGTGATTCTGAAGGAAGCGTACAGTAAGAGTGTAGTGGAGGTGAAGAGAGTTTCTGATAGGGTGATGATCGTGAAGGTGGAAGTTGAAGGGATGATGATAAATGTCATCAGTGCCTATGCTCCACAAGTTGGCTGTGAGATGGAGGAGAAAGAAAGATTCTGGAGTGAATTAGATGAAGTGGTAGATGGTGTACCTAGGAAAGAACGATTGGTGATTGGGGCAGACTTTAATGGGCATGTAGGTGAAGGGAACAGAGGTGATGAGGAGGTGATGGGTAGGTATGGTTTTAAGGAGAGGAATGTGGAAGGGCAGATGGTGGTAGATTTTGCTAAAAGGATGGAAATGGCAGTGGTGAACACGTATTTTAAGAAGAAGGAGGATCATAGGGTGACGTATAAGAGTGGAGGAAGGTGCACACAGGTGGATTATCTTCTGTGTAGGAGATGCAACCTGAAGGAGATTGGAGACTGTAAGGTGTTGGCGGGGGACAGTGTAGCTAGACAGCATCGGATGGTGGTCTGTAGGATGGTTTTGGAGGCGAAGAAGAAGAGGAGGAAAGTAAGGTTTGAAAGAAGAATAAGATGGTGGAAACTGAAGGAGGAAGAGTGTAGTGTGAGGTTCAGGGAAGAGGTCAGACAGGGGCTTGGTGGTGGTGAAGAGGTGCCGGATGATTGGGCAACTACTGCAGGAGTGATGAGGGAGGCAGCTAGAAAAGTACTTGGTGTGACATCTGGAAATAGAAAGCAAGACAAGGAGACGTGGTGGTGGAATGAGGAAGTGCAGGAGAGCATTAGGGGAAAGAGGTTGGCAAAACAGAAGTGGGATCGACAGAGTGATGAGAAAAGTAGGCAGGAGTACAAGGAGATGCGGCAGCAGGTTAAAAGGGATGTGGCGAAAGCCAAGGAAAAGGCATATGAGGAGCTTTATAAGAGGTTGGTCACTAAGGAAGGAGAAAAGGATTTATACCGATTGGCCAAGCAGAGGGACCGAGCTGGGAAGGATGTACTGCAAGTTAGAGCAATAAAGGATGGAGAGGGAAATGTGTTGACTAGTGTGGAGAGTGTGTTGAGAAGATGGAGGGAGTATTTTGAGCAGCTGATGAATGAGGAAAATCAGAGAGAGAGAGAAGGTTGGAGGATGTGGAGTTGGTGAAGCAGGATGTAGATAGGATTAGTAAGGAGGAAGTGAGAGCAGCGATTAAGAGGATGAAGAATGGAAAGTCGGTTGGACCAGATGACATACCGGTAGAAGCGTGGAGATGTTTAGGAGAGATAGCAGTGGAGTTTTTAACCAGATTGTTTTACAGGATTCTGGAAGGGGAGAGGATGCCTGAGGA
Source organism: Silurus aristotelis (assembly GCF_946808225.1). Taxonomy (NCBI): domain Eukaryota; kingdom Metazoa; phylum Chordata; class Actinopteri; order Siluriformes; family Siluridae; genus Silurus; species Silurus aristotelis. The sequence continues at coordinate 1,232,599 of NC_139587.1, read as the reverse complement.
ATGGAGAAGGAGTGTGCTGGTACCGATCTTTAAGCATAAGGGAGATGTGCAGACCTGCAGTAACTACAGGGGAATTAAGTTGATCAGTCACACCATGAAGTTATGGGAAAGAGTAGTGGAAGCCAGACTGAGAGAAGAGGTGACCATCTGTAAGCAACAGTATGGTTTCATGCCGAGGAAGAGCACCACAGATGCCTTATTTGCTTTGAGGATGTTGATGGAGAAGTATAGAGAAGGACAGAAGGAGCTGCATTGTGTATTTGTGGATTTAGAGAAAGCGTACGACAGGGTGGAGAGAGGAGTTGTGGTATTGTATGAGGAAGTCAGGTGTGTCAGAGAAGTATGTGAGGGTGGTGCAGGACATGTATGAGGACAGTGTGACGGCAGTAAAGTGTGCAGTAGGTACGACAGACTGGTTCAGGGTGAAGGTTGGACTGCATCAAGGATCGGCCCTGAGCCCTTTCCTGTTTGCAGTGGTGATGGACATGTTGACGGACGAGGTCAGACAGGAGTCTCCCTGGACTATGATGTTTGCAGATGATATTGTGATTTGTGGTGAGAGTAGAGAGCAGGTTGAGAAGAGCCTGGAGAGGTGGAGATATGCACTGGAGAGAAGGGGAATGAAAGTCAGTAGGAGTAAGACAGAGTACATGTGTGTGAATGAGAGGGAGGGCAGTGGAGTGATGCGGTTGCAGGGAGAAGAGGTGGAGAAGGTGGAGGAGTTCAGGTACCTGGGGTCAACAGTGCAAAGTAATGGAGAGTGTGTTAGGAAAGTAAAGAAAAGAGTGCAGGCAGGGTGGAGTGGGTGGAGAAGAGTGACAGGAGTGATTTGTGATAGTAGGGTATCTGCAAGAATGAAAGGGAAAGTTTATAGGACTGTGGTGAGACCTGCGATGTTGTATGGATTAGAGACAGTGGCATTGAGTAAAAGACAGGAGGTGGAGCTGGAGATAGCAGAGCTGAAGATGTTAAGGTTGTCGTTGGGAGTGACGAGGATGGACAAGATTAGAAATGAGTTTATTAGGGGGACAGCACATGTAGGATGTTTTTGGTGACAAGGTGAGGGAGGCGAGATTGAGATGGTTTGGACATGTGCAGAGAAGGGACATGAATTATATTGGTAGAAAAATGCTGAAGATGGAGCCACCAGGTAGGAGCAAAAGAGGAAGGCCAAGGAGGAGGTTCATGGATGTGGTGAGGGAAGACATGCAGGTAGTTGGTGTAAAAGAGGCAGATTTAGAGGACAGGGTGGTATGGAGATGGATGATCCGCTGTGGCGACCCCTAATGGGAGCAGCCGAAAGAAGAAGAAGAAGAAGAGAGATGATGATGAAGAGACTCGACTCCTGAAATTCTAGTTCTGGATAAAATCAAGACTTGGAGAAGTTTGTGTAGATTCCGAGACAGTGAGGAAACGTACCTGGTGAGAGATTTGTAGTTGGACTTGTCATAAAGATTGTGATGTGGTTTTAGTCTGAAGGTTGCTAAATATTTCATAAATTAATTCCATAGGCATAATGTTTTATATAAGTACATGACGAGTTCTTGAGTTCTGCATAGAACCATACAAGAGATCTAAGCATTTATACAGTAGAACTCTTCAAACGATTTTTATTTCGAATGAGAGTACGGGAGAAGTGATAATCATAGGAACCAACATTGCTCAAAGGTTCAACAAAGAGTGAAGCTTCTGAGATTTCCAAATTATCCAAAAAAATATATAAAAAGCAACAATAATACATAAGAAAGAAAGAAAGAAAGAAAGAAAGAAAGAAAGAAAGAAAGAAAGAAAGAAAGAAAGAAAGAAAGAAAGAAAGAAAGAAAGAAAGAAAGAAAGAAAGAAAGAAAGAATACAGAAACAAGTAAACATAAAGTCAGAGGAATGAGAAAACAATAATATAAAGAAGAAAATGCAAATACATATTTCTCTCTCTCTCTCTCTCTCTCTCTCTCTCTCTCTCTCTCTCTCTCTCTCTTTCTTACACACACACACACACACACACACACACACACACACACACACACACACACACACACATGCACACACACATGCACACTTGTATACACTGGTCTGCTACGTCCTGTTCACTTTCTTTCTTTCTTTCTTTCTTTCTTTCTTTCTTTCTTTCTTTCTTTCTTTCTTTCTTTCTTTCTTTCTTTCTTTCTTTCTTTCTTTCTTCTTCTTACTTTTTTCTGTTATTGTTACTCTATTTATAAATATATAAGCAACAGTAATTAATAACACATGATTGGTAATTTTTTCTTTTTCTATTATACTACATGCGCTGTTTGTGTGTGTGTGTGTGTGTGTGTGTGTGTGTGTGTGTGTGTGTGTGTGTGTGTGTGTGTGTGTGTTTATAAGCGTCTGAGCACTTTTCCATGCCACATTAACTTGATGAATTACATTAGCTGAAGCAGTCATGAGGAAAATAGTCTTGTGACTGTATCACTCCAAGTCATGGCCTTAAGGAAGCTTGGAGACATTTAACCACACACACACACACACACACACACACACACACACACACACACACACACACACATGCCATAGTCTTGGACATTTGTCAATTAAATAAAAAAAAACACAATTTCTATACAATTTTTATTCCTCCAGTTTAATTTAAAGCTGTACATACAGTAATGTGTTTAGCCCCGCCCCTTATTACCCACATACAGATTGGTCAGAAATGTTAAGTAAATAAAAGAGACATTACAGAAACCTTATTGAAGGAGTCTCCAGTGTCAGAGGGGAAAGAGAGAGAGAAATTACGGTATAGAAAGAAAGAGAGAAGATGGAGAGCGAAAGAGAGGGAGGGAATGGAGAGGGGGGAGTGTAAAACAGAGACAAAAGAATCTAACAGAAGGAGGGATTAAGAGAGAGAGAGAGAGAGAGAGAGAGAGAGAGAGAGAGAGAGAAAGAGAGAGAGAGAGAGAGAGAAAGAGAAAGAGAAAGAGAGAGAGATTATAAAGTCTATTCAATCGTTCTTTTACTGTTATGCTGCTATTTATTAAGTGATATAAACATTGTGCTCTGAAAAGTTTGACTGGCTCATGTGTTCAATTAATCAATCAACCAATCAATCAATATAAAGAGAAAGGTTTATTTATAATAAATATTATATTAAAATAAATTTTATTGCAATGAAAAATTTACAATAATAATAATAATAATAATAATAATAATAATAATAATAATAATAATAATAATAATGTTTAATAAATTCCATTGGGAGTGATGATGATGGACAGGATTAGAAATGAGTTTATTAGAGGGACAGCGCATGTAGGACGTTTTGGAGACAAGGTGAGGGAGGTGAGATTGAGATGGTTTGGACATGTGCAGAGGAGGGACATGGGGTATATCAGTAGGAGAATGCTGAGGATGGAGACACCAGGAAGGAGGAAAAGAGAAAGACCAAGGAGGAGGTTTATGGATGTGGTGAAGGAAGACACAGATAGTTGGTGTGAAAGAGGCAGATGTAGGGGACAGGGGGGGATGGAGACGGAGGATCTGCTGTGGAAACCCCTAATGGGGGAAGCTGAAAGAAGAAGAAGATAATGTTTAATAAATAAATGATGAAATGCTTATTGAGACATGAGAAGAGACACAGTCACACAGATAAATGGATAGAAAATATATAATTTATAGATACACATAGAGATATAGATATTATTAAACAATAATGAAAGAATTTCATTATTTTGTAATTCCGAAAATATTTATTTGATTAGATTTCCAAGAAAGTCTTGTGATAAGGACTGCATGATGAATAAGAGCTGTGCGTTTATATTTACCCCCACTAAACCTTGAGTTTATTAAATATTTAGCCCTCGACCCGTACAATAAGGAAACAAAAGACGAACCGTGCTACAATTAGTGAACTGGAACTCGGAGCTGCAGCTCCTTCATAAGCGATAAGGCGTGAAATCATTCGAGCCTGACTTCTCATTACGACCGGATTAAAAACACACCGTGGCTGAAAACACTGCAGGTTAATGGCGCACTCCTTCACTGCTTTAACCTGCGAGTTAATTACATATTTCCTTCGGGGTGGCACCATTAGACGATATGAGGCTCATTAAAATAAAGCGATGATTTAATAATTTTCCCTCGTAATTATGCTGATGAGAAAGCCGAGATAGCTTATTCTGCCTTCGAAATAAAGACGTCTTCACCTGATCTGACAGGTGCGAGGAGATTCTCTATACAGCTTTAGACGCCACTGTAATGGTGGGTTCTATCCATACAGCTGTCATAAAGCCTTAATGTCACTTACAGAGGCAGGAAATGTGCATTAAACAGACAGGAATCACTTTTTCGGTTTAGTTTCATTTGACTGATTGTACTTTCACTTCCATTGGATTTAAGATTTTCAGCTGCAGATGTTTCTGATATTGCAGTAACACTCAATGGCAGTGTTCATAAGGCTTCATAAGAATACTGACATTATAGCACAGAGGTCAACTGACGGATTTTTATTGATATCTGAGTACAACATGCTGCACAATATAATCACAATAATACATGGTATCTCCATGAACACTTCCTGACCTTCAGGATCAGTGCTTTGGAAAATTAAGAGAAAAGCAAAAACCACTGTGGCATTCAAGGAAAAACCGAAGCGTCCATTCCAGTTTATTGTCCATGTGTCCTCTCAGATACGCGTTTATTATCACTTTTCCGCTCATTTTGTGAACAGCGCAATGCAATAATCCTACAGTATTTCATGCATCTTCCATCGTTTATGTGCCTCCTCAATCCGCTGCACCTTTACACACATCAAATCTGCATCATTTCCTTTTACATCAGAGACGATATCACTGGTATTATGGGTTTCATGAGTAACCAAGACCTTTTAGTCGCTATTCATTTACTGCTTGGTTAGCGGGATGCTAAAAGCAGCTCTGTAAACGCTCGCGTGTGTGTACGCTCAATTGATTTTTATTATATTCATTGTTATGATTCAATTATAGTTGCTGAACAGACGCAGCTTAGATCTTGAGGTCCTGCTGCTGATGTTTGACGAGTGACTGGAGTTCTACATTCTGTTCAGGATCCAAGTGTTTCAAGAACTCTGTGAAGGAGGAACTGTGTTTTAGAGGAACTGTGTGTTGGAAGAACAGTGTGTGGGAGAAAGTGTGTGTTTAGAGTTACATTGTTATCAAGGAACTGAGTTAGAGGAACCCAGTAATGGAAGAAGAACTGTGTGTTATAGGTGTGGTGAAGATAGAATGTGATGAGGGAACTCTCTGGTAGAGGATCTGTGTGTGTCTGTATATTGGAATATGGTGACACCTTGGGACTGAAGGGGCAGGAGGAATAAGCCCTGGCCCACGACCTGGATACCTCAGTGTGCAGGTCTGATAAAAAGGCAAGCCCCAGCGCAGAGGCAGTGACGCGAGTTGCAGGAAGTGCTCGTCCAGCTTGCTCGGCCTTCTGCTGATCGGCCGGCCATTCTATTTCGAGCTTGGCGACGGTTTCCTGGTCGTGCCGTCACCCCGCCGGTGACGCCGTGCTTTCCATTGGACTGATTATAGACGTGATTCAGAGCCTGCACAGAGATGCGTTCCCAAAGCGTTCCGACACAGATCGAGTTCCTGAAGGGAAACCGTATGCAAATTATTTCCAGATGAATAATCCCCCCACATTAGCATGAATTTATTTTATCCATTTGTGGCTGGAGAACCGAGTTACAGACTCAGTGCCTCTTTTCTCACTGCCAGAGTGTAAAAATTCTCAGAGTTAAAGTTCAGAGTGTTTCAGAGACACATCAAACAAAGCCAGAGAACCTTGGAGTGGAGATACGGGTTTCAACCATTTCACAAAATGGCTTATGTCGCTTGATTGCACAGGGGCTGCGTCCGTTATCTAAAGCTTATCACCGGCTAAGCGAAAATAGCAGCAAGGTCCAGGAAGAGGGCTAAGCTCTGTTTTAATCTGACCCACAAAGCGTAGAACCTGGAAAAGTCAGTAGCTCCATGGCATCCTGAGCGTATGACTGATAATGCACCATGGGTTTTAGAAGTGTTTAGATAGTTGAGTGGCATTTCCTCCGGATAACAACACCAAAGTGTGAGAAAAAAGAGAAGTAAACAAACAGCTCTGGAGGAAAGGAACACTTGACATTTATGAGCATTGATGAAGTTCAGGGTCTGGTCTCCATTTCCACTCCTGGAATATCAAATTTGAGATATTTCCCAGTTATGATGTAGCAGTCTTGGTGGAAGGAGGATCAGGGAGTGAGGTCTGAGAATAGGGTTGTGTCAATTTTTCTCCTTTTTCTTTAACAAATCGTACATTCTGTACTTTTTACATGTGTTCTAAAAAAAACTGATGAGCATTCAAAGCACTTCACACTAAAACCTCTCACAGATGGCTACAATCAATACTCTCGCGAAACACACGGCCGCGCTCGTAACCAGGCAACTACAGTCCCTTAACCACAGCGCTCTGAATAACCATATTCACAGCTAAAGGTGAAACGAGGTCCAGCACTATGAGGCCAAAAAAAACTTCACTTTGAACCATCTGTGTGCTTGTTTTCCAGATGAAGGACATGAAACGAGAAATGGAATTATAAATGGTGAAATATTTGGCAAAAGTTTTTATCTGAAGCAGATGAAGGTTATGAGACTTGACATGCAACAAAGCAGCAATGGGATTTGAGCAAACAACCTTCTGATCTCTTTTTTCCAGTGACATGACATCATTGCTTTACCACCTGGTGTGTTCCATAACAGCAATCCCACCACTTCAACAGAGTGTGGTCTTCATTTTTACTTAAACTTCTGCAAGAAAGCAATTTGATCCTGAAGTGACTTCGTACAGAATGTTAAGACGTTGCACCAGAGGGAGAACCGAAGAACCTGTAATTATTTAGGCAGTTCTTTCAACATGCAGGTTCTCCAGTGCATAAGATCTCTAACACATGGTTCTGCCAACACACAGTTCTAACACAGTGTTCGTGTTTTGAACACTTTTTGGAGGATCTTTTTGTTGGAAGAACCCTGTGTTGTTACTGTGATGAAAGGAGCATGTGTATTGAACTGTGTTTAAGTGACTCTATGTGTTGGAGGAACCAAATTGTGGTGAAACTGTATGTTGAAGGAACTGTGTTAGAGAAACTATGTAGTGGAAAACTTGTGTGTTGTTAAAACTGTGTTTTTATGAAAAAATCTTGAAGGAACTTTGCATTGGAGGATTTATTTGTTAGAGAAACTGTGAAAAATAGTAACTTTGTTGTGGTGGAACAGCATGTTGAAGGACTTGTGTTTTAGAGGGTCAGTTTTTTAAAGGAACTACGTATTGGAGGAACTGTGTTTCAGAGGGTCAATTTATTAGAGGAACTGTGTGTTTAATGAGCTGTAAGAGAAATAATGTGTTCAGGAACTGAGTATTTGGGGACACAGGGGCTAAAAGATCCATGCTTTGTTGGAACTAAGCATGGACTGCAGAAACTGTGTGTTAGAGAAACTGCATGTTAGAAGAACTGTGTATTGGAGGAACTGTGTATTAGAGGAACTATATGACAGAGTAAACTTGTGTAATGGAGGAATAAATGAGCAACGGTCTATAACTGTACACTTACAGCATCTCTGTAATTTCCACATCCAATAAAATGGGCCATTAGCATGTATATAAAAGAGTGGGTGATATAAATATGATCGGCAGATCGACTTTAGTGACTCGTGTGGTCACGTGACTCACCCCAGTGTCACAGCTGAAAGTTTTGCAAGGAAAAAGAAGTGTTTATTTCAGGCTTTACTGCTGATTACTGTGTATTGCTGCATGGACTTTCTTGACCCCAGATGACCTCACTTTCACTAGCATCACTAGCGTGGTAAGACAATCACGAAACCTCCTCATTCGTGAAATTTCTGTGATGTGCATTTTCTCCACACTTTGAGTCCCAGAGAAAGAAAAAAAGACACCTCGAGCACTCGGGGCCGTTCATGTGACCCTGGAGCTGAGAGTACACAGCTCATGTGTAAAATATCTCAGTGTGGAATAAAACGGTGTTTGCGAACTTCACGGTGTTATTGCCTTGTTTTTATTTTCTCTTTTAATTCTGCTGGAAGAGGCTTGCAGTGTGTTAAATGGAGAGGAATGATAAATATTTATAGAGTCGAGTGAAGCTGTGAGAGTGTGTCTGAGACAATAACTCGGATTATTCTGCCCCAGCATTATTAGCCGTTATCGTTTTATTCCGATTTGCCCTGATGAAAACCTTTAATGGCTAAAGCGTGTATGTTTTTTAACTGTAACTATGACTGAATAGCCACTGGATATTAAAGGCTTTAAAATGCATTACCCTCCTGAGTGCCTCAAATTTCTTCAACAATTATCGTTTTATAGCTACTCCAACAGTGCTTCGTTTGCACTTCCACTCAAACTCTAGAAAAAAAAAAACTATTTGACTCTGAATTGACTGGTTTCTTTTCATGGATAATGAAAGGGGGGTTGTTATTACAGTCAGGATTCATGTTTGTATGTATTGGAAGAACATTGCAGAACAGCTGAAAAAACATATGCGATACAGAAACTGTTCAGTGAAAGAACTGTGTAGAAGAGATCAAGTGAGTTACACATTGTAAACCATGTTTTAGAGGAACTAACACTTGTGACTGTGTTTTAGAGTAATTGTGTGTTGGAGGAACTGTGTGTTTAAGGAGCCATGTATTCGAAGAACTTTGTATTGTAGGAACCATGTATTAGAGAAAGCCGTGCTTTGGAGGAACTCTGTGTTATAGAAGAACTAAGAGGAACTGTGCACTTGAAGAACCTGTGTATTGGAGGAACTGTGTTTTGAAGAAATTGTGTGCTCGAGGAAGTGTGTATTTCAGAGAAGCCATGCTTTTGTGTATTAGAAGAACTATGTATTGGAGGAACTTTGTATAGGAGGTACTTCTGTGTTCAAGAAACCATGTTTGGAAGAACTGTGTGTTGAAGCAACAGTATAGTGTCTGTTATCAGACGAAATGTTTTACTGTATCAATGGAATATCTTGGAGTATATTTGGAGTATAATTTATTCTGGCTGTTAAGGACAGAAATGATGATTACCTCTAACACACTGAAAAAGATGATCACACCTTTCCTAAGCAGTTCCTAAAAATCCAAGCCCAATAAATGTACTTAAATAAATAAAATATAAGGAATAAAATGCTTTTCCTGCAGCAAATATACTTGAGTGAGTGCACCAGGTTTCATGTTCGAAAATCCTCCAACATACTAACAAAGTGTAATCACATGAATATTTTCTGCTGATGCTCATATTAAAGAGGAAACTTTTTTAACATTGGAAATGGAGAGAAAACACCAGCAAATCTCGATCTTACTAGGCAAAATGTGAGTTTAGCCTGAGATGTGGGTGGGGCTTAAAACGTGACGATGAATTAAGGAAGTATGTGTATTTTAAATTCTAATAATAATATTAAAAGAAAAATAATATTGGCCATAATCACACACACACACACACACACACACAAAAGTTTTCTCTCTCACAGTACATTGCACGTCACGCATTTTAGGAAAAAGCATTACATTTGCAAGAAATACACTGCTAGTTAAAATGCATATAAAATAGTTCTTTTTGAGGAGCTTGTCAGCATGCTATTTGCTTCTGCATAATGAGTGTGTGCGTGTGTGTTTGTGTGTGTGTGTGTTTGTGTGTGTGTGTTTGTGTGTGCGTGTGTGCGTGTGTTTAAATGACAGCAAGATGTGTTTAGCACCTTCTGTTTTTTTCTAAATTTCTTTTCACTGCTTGGATAAATTTAGAGAACTGTGTGACACAAGATGAGTTGTTAAGTGTGTGTGTGTGTGTGTGTGTGTGTGTGTGTGTGTGTGTGTGTGTGTGTGTGTGTGTGTGTGTGTGTGTGTGCGCACGCTTAGCAATTGATATTTTTTATTATGCATTCATATGAAAGTTGATGAAAAGAGAATTTATTTATTCGCATGTAATTACAGCTGTGACAGAAAAGCTGAAGTGAAGGAGAAGCAGAACGTCACACTGTTACAGGAAACCACAGGCAGCTACACGGCGTAAAGTCACGACACGACTGCAGCCATATTAGTTTTTTCTCAAATTCTTACCACACAGTGTACTTTGGAGTCTTTGGGTTCAGAAGCATGAAATTTTCCCCTCACTTGAACTAGGAGAAACAAACCTGTTCACAAAGTCAACTCCATGAAGATCTTCTTTTTATGGTTTATAAGTGGGTGGAAGATCTTCTGCTATAAAGCTCCCACCCTAGTGAACACCTTTGGGATGAATGTGAATGTTGACTGCACTCCAGGCCTCCTCACCTTCTCACCTACTGTACATCAGTACCTGACTTTACTAAGACATTTTTGTGGCTGAATTAATGTCTACAAAATCTACACGAAATCTAGTGGAACATCTTCTCAGAAGAGTGGAGGTTATTATAGCAGCAAACTGAGACAAAATGTGGAATGGGAAGTTCACAAGAAGGAAATACCTTGTATAATAATATCTTATGGTCAGGTGTCCACAAACTTTCATGTGTATAATAAATTAACAGCCTTAATTGCCATAATATAAAACTATCAACGTGTTGACTTACATTCTAACGTCACTGCGCAGGAAATGGAACAAATCCTAGTTAAAAGAGTCCATGCACATGGTTTGGTGCCTTCATTCGTCTGGATTCTGTAGGAGCGCGTTTTACTCTGCAGCATGATGGAAATTAGACTGGGTGCAAAATCTATTGCTGTGTGTGTGTGTGTGTGTGTGTGTGTGTGTGTGTGTGTTTGTGTGTGTGTGTGTGTGTGTGTTTGTGTGTGTGTGTGTGTGTGTGTGTGTGTGTGTGTGTGTGTGTGTGTGTGTGTGTGTGTGTGTGTGTGCGCTTCTGCGATATGAAGCTCCTTTATCCTCATTCAGCCGACTTTACCCCATTTATGTTGAAATTTTACAATCGTATTAAGGAATATTTGTCTTCATTTTGTACGCATTTCAAAGGTATGCTAATATTACACACTTTTTTGGGAAAGTTTTCCTACCAACGTGTAGAAGCTCTAGTCTCTGCAAAGGAAATGCTTTTTTTTTTTTACAGATTTACAGAAAATGTTTTATTTAAGGGGTTGATTTTGAGTTTCCAGATTTAGCTGCCTGAAGAAATCCCTGGATATAGCACTAACAGTTCCGCAGCAATCACAATATGCATGATAAGTGTCTAGAAAATACTATTTATAGCTGGAAAAGTACAAAAAAGAAGTCTGAAAAAGAATTTCAATTTTTAGACCAGTAAAAAAAATATACTGGTATGTGAAGGAAAAAAAAAAAATTGTTTATGAAATATTTATCCAGTGACAACCGCACAATCACTTCAGAAATATTCACAATACTCCAAAACAATAGACTTCCATGTAGAAATTGCTTCAGGTTGTTCGATTTCGATACCGCTCGATTAGCTCCAGGTTATTGTTACATCACGAACTCTTACAAATTCAATACCTCTCCTACAAAAAGGCCTCCACATGACAACAAACCAGAAATACAAACAGCCAATGATCATCAGAAAGAAATCAAATTCATCTGCTGTTCCGTGCAACAGATCCCTGAATCCAATTTATTATCATTCTGCAGAATTAGCGTAGGAGGGCAAGTGCAAAACAAACAAATGAAATCAATAATAACACTACTACAAGAAGTTATTAGGCATTTTAAAACCTGACTGTTGTGGTTGGAAAAGCAAAAATAAAACACTACATGATCCATGGCGGTGCCCACATCTCTCCAGCTGATCGTTCCTCTACGTTTTTCTCTTAATCCTATACAAGATAGATAGATAGATAGATAGATAGATAGATAGATAGATAGATAGATAGATAGATAGATAGATAGATAGATAGATAGATAGATAGATAGACATCTCTTGTTTTTTCATGAGAATGCAGGGTTCCTCAGGGATCTCGCCAGGCTGTGATCCTTGTCTGCGATCATTCATTTGAGGTCCACATCAAAAAACAAAAAACAAAACCTCACCCGAGTTGGATGCAGGTTTCATTCCAACCAAACAAAGGCCACAACTGATAGACCATTGAGAATGAATATCTAAACAGGTGGGATCTGGTGTGGTTTAGTTGGAATGAAAATCTGCACCCACACCAGCCTTTTGTGGAAAAGATTGGACCCCCCCGGTTTAGTAAGACCCGTCCAGCCGTTCTGAGATCTTGAAAGTCGTGTGACAGTGAGTTGGTGTCCTGCAGGGATTCAGGGAAAGTTGTATTAAAGGGATTTCACACATCTATCAATTTGTATTAGATGAAGAAATTGGAATAAGGCAGGGTTCCGATGATGCATGATTCTCAGTCTCGTGAATTCTGAGCAGACTGAGAAAAAAAAGTCTCATGGCTGTGAATTCATGCAGAAATATGAATCAAACCTCGTTTTCATCTGAGGCTGTTCATTTGTGTTTGTGTTTGTCTCACATGAACTTGGTTCTCTGTGGAAATGCAAGATGCTTAAATGGTGCTGTATGAAGATGCTTTTAGAGTTGAACCAGTGGAGTCTGGATGTAATAGAGATTATGACTGTGTTTCTATTGGATCACTTTTTTGGGGGGAAAATCATGTAGCAAAACATTCTCTATAACCGATGTTCTACTTATATCTTGGGTGCATTATTGCATTTTCTGTGCACTAAAACTTTCTCTTCTTTGTGTCCTTTTGTAGAGTCATGACAGAATGGTGGACTGCCTGAGCCGAGTCATGTTGCACACAGCTATATCTTGCTGGCAGCCATTGCTGGGACTGGCCCTGGTGGCAGTCTTCTTAGGTTCTGCCCTTGCCTGCCCTTCTCGCTGCGAGTGCTCTGCCCAGAGTCGCTCCGTCATCTGCCATCGGAAACGTTATCCAACTATACCAGATGGCATTCCAATTGAAACACGTATCCTGGACCTCAGCAAGAATCGCATCCAGGCCATCAATCCGGACGACTTCTCTGTCTACCCACACGTTGAAGAGCTGGACCTGAGTGGCAACATCATTGCCTATGTAGAACCAGGAGCTTTCAACTTACTCTCTAGTTTACACACACTCAGTCTGAAGAGCAACCGCATCAAACTCTTGTCCCTGGGCGTGTTCACTGGGCTATCGAACCTCACCACGCTTGACATTAGTGACAATAAGATCGTCATTCTGGTTGATTACATGTTCCAGGATTTGCATAATCTTAAGTCATTAGATGTAGGAGACAATGAGCTGGTGTACATCTCACACCGAGCATTCAATGGCTTAGTTTCACTGGAGAGTCTGACACTGGAGCGCTGTAACCTGACCATGGTGCCGACGGATGCCCTGTCCCACCTTCACAACCTGGTGAGCTTGCATATGCGCTACCTTAGCATAAGCACCCTTCAACCTTACTCCTTCAAGAAACTATTCCGTCTAAGCCACCTGGAGATTGACAACTGGCCTTCACTGGATGTTTTCCCAGCAAACACTTTGCATGGCCTGAACCTCACTACGCTTTCTGTCACCAATACCAATCTGTCCACATTCCCCTACCAGGCCCTGCGTCACATGCCTTACCTCACACACCTAAATGTGTCCCACAGCCACATCCGCACTGTGGAAGGAGGTCTTCTGCAGGACCTGGTGCGTCTCCGTGAGCTGAGAATATCAGCAGCCCAGCTGGTGTCTGTGGAGCCCTATGCTTTCCAGGGTCTACGTTGGCTCAGACTTCTTGACGTGTCCCATAACAGGCTCCAAACTTTGGAGAGGGGTGTGTTCCACACTCCAGAGGCTCTGGAGGTGTTGGTCATCAATGACAATCCTCTCGTTTGCGACTGTCGACTCATGTGGCTGCTGCAAAAGCGGCACTCGATCTCATTTGGAGATGAGCAACCCGAATGCAATACTCCTGAGGGAATCCGCGGGCGCCCTTTCAAGGAATTCAAGGAAACCCTCTTGTCTTACTATGTGACCTGTACCAAGCCCAAGATCCGTGAGAACCGGACACAGCTGGTGTCAGTAGAAGAAGGGCAGCCTGCTCAGCTACACTGCAGTGCTGATGGGACTCCTCGCCCCATTATTTCCTGGGTCACGCCACGCCGCAGACATCTGACCACCCGGAGTCACGGAAGAGTAATGGTGCACAACAATGGCTCACTCAATATCAAGGCAGTGGAACTTCAAGATGGTGGCGTGTATGTCTGCGTGGCCTCCAACACAGCAGGAAATGACACGCTCATGGTTTCCTTGGCTGTTAAGAGTCTGGGCTCGCTTTATGCTAACAGGACCCAGTACTACATAGATCCTAACAGTACTACTGCCAACAGCACCAATTCCCCCAACACAACCTTTGGCCTCGATCTAAAAACTATCCTGGTTTCGACAGCAATGGGTTGCTTTACATTCCTTGGTGTTGTCCTGTTCTGTTTTCTGCTCCTGTTTGTATGGAGTCGGGGCAAAGGAAAGCACAAAAACAACATCGATATAGAGTACGTGCCACGCTCCAAGTCCAATGAGGCCTCGCCCGAGGAAGCAGAACAGACCTCTGGTCCTCGACGCTTTAACATGAAAATGATTTAAGTGGATTTAATGGAACACCAGTGGGAATTTATGCACACAGACCCAATAATGGGACTGGCTTTGTCAGGATGTACACATGCCCTTGACACAAACCCCATGCGGATGTTTTCCTGAACTCTATTGGGGAAAAAATGCGTGAAAAAGTGTCTCAATAATGAACTATTTTAAATTTTTATGAATCCCTCTTAGTAAGAGGATGCATTCAAAGACACTTTAAAAAAAAGAATTGTGTACAGGACAGATTTGTAAAAATTCAAGTATTACCCTTATTTGTTGGCTCGCAAAAATTTGGCCTTCTCACTTCTCCAGACCTGACAAACCACAAAACTGTTTCCCTTCTCCACTGCAAACACATATATGTACGTAATACTTAATTATGTATGTGTATGTTAACACGTTAGTCACTTCCTATTATTTGCAATTTCACAAGGTGCAATGTCAACCAGTCTCACCATTCCTCTCGCTGTCGGAGAAACCATGGCCCTTCCCTAAAACTGTTCATGAACCGAGGACAAAGGGCTTGTGTGGCATTCAAATGTTAACCCTGAGAATGTGTGTGCTGTCGCTCTAACCCCAAATTATACAGTAATACTATATTTGTTTATAATAATGAAAAATGTTAAAAATATATGACATTATTAATAAAAAAAAAAAGCCCATTGACTTTAAAATGCATAATACAAGGTGAATAAGTGAAGATTTCAAAGTAAAAAAAAATAAAATAAAAATACACTGAGTTGCCTTTTTAATAGATACTACATTGGTATATTTAATAAATCTGCACCTCAGTGTATAAAAACAGTATATACACACTGAGTTGACCGTTTATTAGAGATCTAGGATCCTAAAAAATCTACCGACTCAGTGTGATGACTTTTAAATCTACTTATTTTGCATTTGTTTACATTTGTACATGGACTATTTCTGTCCTAATTTTGTCTTTCCTTTGATCTTAATGCTAACCTGATGAGTTCATGTCCATCCACAGTGTAATCATCTGATTTTTTTTCCTTTTTCACTTTTCTTTTGTATTTTTTTGTCCCCAATTAACAAAATTTGGGATTTGTTGTGGTAGTTTCTCATTTTGTTGTTGAATCATTTAGATTGTAAAGAGTTTAAAGAAAAAAAAACACAGGAAAAATACATGTATGTGGAATAAAGAATATTGATTTGTATTTTGAGGTTTCATATTATTAATTATTGTGATTATATGGATGCTGAAGACCTTCTGAAAAACTCTGAATGTCAGTTTAAATAATTAAATAAAACTTTAATTTCCTTATAAGGCCCAAAATACAATGAGAAACATTTCTGCGATGTTGTGATCATGCTTTAAATGTTTTTTTTTTTTTTTCCTACATGAGCCATTACATTTACCCAAATATCTTTTGATATAAATTATGTCCAATGGATCTCTTGAAAGTCCTGTTTAAATTATTATCAGCAAGAGGTTTGGCTAATCAGGATAATTCTAGACTTATTTAATAAAAAAATAGGGGTGGGGTGTTCTAGGTGTCTACAGTTTACCCTGAGCATGATTTCAACCTGCTGAACTCAGAAAGAAAAAAATCTCCACAGGAGTTATATTTCAGACAGCACTCTTTGGGAAGTGGCTGTTATCGGAATAAGGATCTCATGAAAAGCTGTTAACCTTCTGACATCAGTGAAATGAGCAGGTTGGATATTGGAGACACCACAAATACAAGATCCAAGAACATTTGCAAAGTTTTTATCGATGCACAGCTGCACCGGAATCTATAAAAATGTATAAGAGCTTTTTCTTAAGATATGTCAATATTCAAATGGTAAAAAGAAAGATTGAAAAAGTGAGGGCTTCTCAGGCCATGCAATCACAAACACACACACACACACACACACACACACACACACACACACACACACACACACACACATATATATACACACACACATACACACACAGATGCAGAGTGAACTCTTCTACTCACAGGGACCAAAGGAAATGATGAGCTTTGTGGGTCAGCGATGGTCATTTTTAACTTGTGTCCTAAGGGAATATTGTCACATACAGTTCGAATCACACACACACACACACACACACACACACACACACACACACACACACACACACACACACACACACACACACGTTTAAAAGAACCAGAAATTGTGTGTGATATTTGTGTTATACTGTTATATGTGTTTAACTTGAGCCAGAGTTAAATATATACTGACATTTATAAACAAGCTATTTTTATGTGTCTATACATAGAATTAACACTAATAAAAATATTAGCATATAAGGTACTAAGTGTAACAGCATATCTGAGTTATGGGTAACATGATAACAAGGTGTGGACCAGGAGACCTGGAGCTAATGTTGTCCCGAAACTTAACACAAACAAAAACTTTGTATTTGTCTTCATTCATTTGATACATCTGTGTTAAACATCATATATTTTTAATGCTAAAACAATTCAAAGCACTCTAGACAGAGAGTGTATCCAATCGATGGAGGAAAAAAGACAAAAAAACAGAGAATAATGGAGGGAAAAAGAGAAGGATGGAGCGGTGAAGAGCGTTTATGCTGCATTGCTTGTGTGCAGTAAGGGATTCGACATGTTCCAGTTCCTATGGTAACAATCTCACTTGCATCATAAGTCATTGGAAAGTGTGTTCGTGTTTTTGGAGTGTGTGTACAGCCAGAAGGCTGCTCATTAGCCTGCATAATTCATTAGAGGAATAGCCCATAGGAGTGTGTTAGTCGTAACTAGCGTCTGTGAATAATATTTGAGAAAGAACATTTAGACATTTTCCTTGTATTTATTAATTTATTCGACAAGTCGTGTTCGTAAAGGGGGATCTGAGAACTCTGCTTTTCTGTTCTTTTATTCTTCAGGATTGTGGTTATTTATGAAAGGTCCTGGAGGTAATTGTACACAGCAATACTTACTAATGGTACTAGAAGTAATAGATAACAAGCTAAAGAGTACCAGACATGACATAATAATAGACTGTATGGAGAAAAGTATTGTGACACCTGAAATCTCCAGCCATATGTGCTTCTTCACCAAACCCCAAAACAAATGCGTTGAACATCAATGGACGTGAATGAATGTAAACGCTGAGTTCAAATCCCAGCACTATCAAACTGCCACTGCTGGGCCCCTGAGCAAGGCCCTTAACCTTAACCTTAACTGCTCAGTGTATAATTAAGATAATTGTAAGCGGCTCTAGATAAAGGTGTCTGCCAACTGCTCAAAATGTATAGATGAGTACATAATTAGGTTTTGAAAGTAACAAGGTAGGACGTTTTAGGAGTAATGGCATATTGAAAACTGCTACGGTTTGAAAAAATCCACAGCCCCATGGTTGGGGCCCCTTCTACAGGCTAACTGAGTGCTAAAAGTGAACAAATAATCCCCATAAAGTTTAACCACCCCACCACCAGCTCTACCACACAGCCCCCCAGAACTGGCCCACCCACCACATCCCAGGAAGCACCTCAAGTATATTACCAAGTTTTTGTTAATGCCTTTGATGTTTTGATCTTTGCTCCTTACATTTCAGCTCGATGAGACGCCATGTTTTACTTCATCAAAGCGGATTTTTGTTCTGGTGCTAAAATAAATCTCTTCCTCTAAGGTGTAAATAATTTGATGGTAATGTGTTTCCCCTCCAACTGTCAGGACTTTTTTACAGCTGAAGTCAATAATTGAAAAGCGTTTTTTTTTTTTTCCAACAAAAGTGCTTTTTTTCCGATGGCAATGTTGAAAACTGGTAAAAATATGACTTTTTTTTCCATCTGTTAAGATGACAAGCCTCTGCTTTAGCATCGTTTTCCCTTTTGGTCTTGAGTTTGAGAGAAAGAAAAGACGTCATTGTGGCATGATTCAGAAACCAAATGCTCCAAGAGAAATGTTCCTTCCTCTACTTCTACTCACTAATTTAGTTTTTATCTAAAGTCTATCCTTTACCACATGGTTAGTTCCTGTTCTACTATTTTAATGAGCTACAACACAATTCAAGCTTTTGGACATGCTGGGATTAGAACTCACAAAGTTCTGAAGACCAGCAAAGAATCTTTACCACTGATCAGCTATTTCTCCTATTAAGATCTTCAAATATCACAGGGTTATAGCCTGTAGTAGTGATGATAGTCATTATTGTCTAACTTAATATAGAGGCAGCGTTTTATCTCAGAGATCCCGAATGTAGCTTTGATAATGCCGCGGTAAATCCTTTACGAAAACAAGATGAAAAGATATTTTCTGAGAACCTTCTTCACAGACTTCGAACAATCTGATGATTATCAGCGAGAACGCTGCATTTGCCCACACATGGACTCTTCGGTTCTTCTGCTTTCAAGGACATTGTCTTTTTATGGATTTGAATTCATTCTTATCCAATGATAAGGGAATTGATTTAGATCCTGAGATAGCGGCTGTGTGGAGAGATGTGGTAGAGGGGTATTGACCCATGAGCTGCTAACCGAGAAAAACACTGAAAAAAAAAACCTCAAAAACATTTGTTCGAATTTGGATTTTTGGATGTTCAAGTAAAAGGATAAATTTTCCCTGCGATGTGAAACATGCGAGCGTGGCGTCTCCGCTGGATTCAATCAGATCACTAACAGAATTTGAAAAGTTCACTCTGTCAGGCCGGGTCCGCTCGAGCGTGGCCTCGTTCTTGTTCTCGATGGCTTATTGGAGATTTCTGCTTTTGCACTTAAACTCCTCCATGGTCCTTCCATCCGTCTTTATTTGGCAGTGGCAGGGGAGCGTAAGCATTCCACTGAGAGCTCAAACCAAGCTATACAAATTGCATAGCGACTCGTCATGCTGCACGACATGTTCCCGTCAGCCGTCAGGTCTCTCCAACGTCTCCACAAACAAGTCGACTGAAGTGTGAAGTGCACTGCCATTTAAATCAAAGACAAAGCACAAGTGTGTCTCGAACTCACACACTTTCTACAGGTTCATATTTAATGCATTTAACAGCCAAAAAACACAGACTTTTGCTAAACAGACTGATCGTCAATGGAACATGGGTAATAAAAAAAAAATATCTATATATTCAAAGTATAAATATAAATCAGTCTGGATCAGTGTCATTAATCATAAACACAATATGCATGAAAAATATCATAAACTAATAATTACACTGAATTAATTATAACAAATTCATTACAATTATTTGTATTCAATAAAATTATAAATATCAATAAATATCAATACTAATGAAATAACAAACCTTTTTCATTCCTATAAAGCGAATTATTTATTGCTGCAAAATGGCAATGGATTTGTGCAAACTTAAATTAAACAATTAATTTTATCTGATTTAATTACATTTATTAAATATAATTAAAAAGAATGTAAATATGAATTAAAATGTAATCAAACACAAAATGTTTTCCTTTTTGTTCAGCATGCATCTGACCTTAAACATTTTTCTTGGCAAAACATCATAAAAATTGTGTGTGTGTGTGTGTGTGTGTGTGTGTGTGTGTGTGTGTGTGTGTGTGTGTGTGTGTGTGTGTGTGTGTGTGTGTGTGTGTGTGTGTACTGTTCTGCAGGCTGGTGGTGTTATGGCCGGTAGCACGAGACATACTCCATCCATAAAGTGTATTTGATCTCTGTTCAGTTCCTCTATGTTTTACTACACACACACACACACACACACACACACACACACACACACACACACACATATACACTGCTCTGCACTTATACTTATAGTGCTGGCATGGTGCTCATGTGCCCTGCTGTATTTATTGGAAATGAAACAGTGAGCAGTGATCTGGGGATTAATCCTCGGCCAGAGTGCATCAATAATGCAGCTCCTTACTCAGGCCTGATCTCAGAGATCTCTGAGAAGAACTCTTTAAGTAGACAAATTCGGCATATTAGACAATATGCATGTGCATGTGACCTTCTTTTGAGTTTCCTCCAGGTTTTCTTCCACCTACCCATAGGTGGATTTACAGCAACACAGCTCCCCCTGTTCCCCCTGAGCTGTATGAATATTATACACAATCTGTATGGTTCATGGGTATGGCTTTGTTATCATTTTTGTTTAAGTAGCTATATATACAGTGTATACTGCAGGGAAATTTTAGGATTCGAAACAAGCTCACACTGGTTGCAAACAATTGCCCACGCCCCAGGGTTGCCAACTCCCAGCTCCAAGATTTACCCTTTCCCTGCAACACCCTGTATTTATCCCTTCAAATGCCAACAATCATCATTGTAAATATTGTTTGGTTAATTTACACCATGTGTTCAAACAAAATCTGTTATCAGATCAGATCAATTAGCAAATCAAGCTATTAGCACTATTTATATTTAATGACCATGTTCTAAATTTTTTGAAGGAATCAAACTGACGGTTTTAATCATTTACCATTATTGAGAATATTGTCACACATGTAAAACCATCTGCTGCAAGTTACTGTCCACTTTCCGTATTTTAAATTAATTTGCTTGTGGTTTAAGTACATCGGATTGTCGATGACATATTCTATATTTTTACATTATAACAAATATACCTGCATCATAAACCCAAAATAAACTACTGCTCATGCCAAAGAGACAGGATGTCCAAAGCCTATACACCGTGACTCAACGGAGACTCTGAACTATTTCCGATTTCAGAGCCAGGGTTTCTCTTTACTCAATTTTTGGACTCATGGTGTATCATCAAGTCACATGACTGAGTACCTTAGGAAAGTTGTTTTTAAACTCTATCTATCTATCTATCTATCTATCTATCTATCTATCTATCTATCTATCTATCTATCTATCTATCTATCTATCTATCTATCTATCTATCTATCTATCTATCTATCTATCTACAACAATACCAGTAAATGAATGTATAGTAAATGTTCTATTAAATCCTCCAAGCCATTAGGGGGCATCATAATTTTTCTTTTTTTTTTATGTTCTGGAAAATCCTTGAGCAATGTTAAATGAAAACGTGTCTGCATTCCAGTTCACACACCACCTGCTTTTTACATATTCACGATGTTGTATGATGAGCCTAAATTAAACCATGATGTGTGACCAAGATGGCCGCCACATGTACCCTGGATTTGTTTGGCGCAGTGATCCACTTGAACGTCTTTCAGTTTCATTATTCCCACCCTGTAAGTCAGATGTTCTTAGGAGCTTGGATATTCATAAGGTAATTATTTGGTTGTTGCACTGATAATAAACAACATCATGTATTAGGGGTTTAAATAGAATTACAAGTTTTAAAAGTTCTTTAAGATCATAAACATTTAAATTGTTTTGTGCAATTTTTGAATATTTTGGATTATTAGCATAACCTTCATCAACATCTATCTACATTGAAATAAAACCAAATGGAGTGACGTTGGTTTGGTTGAATTCTCTAACAGAATGTATCATACCATGTGTTCTCCTTGTCAGATTGTAGGAAGAAGCTCCTTTAGCCATGAAGATCCTCAGTTGATTAAAAAGAATTACTACATTCTGCTTAACTCATCCATCATTTTTTTTACAAGTGCAGGAAACAGGCATGTTATGAACACAAACACATCAGTCAAAGTGAGCTGGAGGCAATACTCATATTAGCATGTTTTGTTGATATATTTTTAGCCGTCTTGAGTTTGCTATTAGCCGTTTGGTTTTTTTAGACGATTGTTGTAGCATCAGTAGCATTTGCACTCTGAGATTTCAATTAAACATCTCAGGGAACAGTGAAGTTATCAGCTATATTTGGTCTCTGCAGCACTTAATCATGAATGTGTGCGTTCCAAAACCTCTGACTCAACTGAAGGGTTTGTGGAGGAAAAATCAAACAGAGTATTGTCAAGTTTTCACATCCCCGTTTCCCAGTGTCCTAAGTTGGTATATATATATATATATAGTGTATACTAGAGAGTCAGAGTCTTTCAGAAGTAAAGATGAGCAGAGCTTCACCAAGCTGTGTAACTACAAAAGGGTCTACAAATGGTGGAACAATTTCAGAATAATGTTCCTCCACATCAAATTAGAAAACAGTTGAATATCTCGTCATTTACAAAACATAATATCATCAAAAGTTTCAAAGAGTCTGGAGAAATCTCTGTGCACGAGGGACTTCAGGGCTTTAGGCAGCATGGCATTTAAAACAGTCGTGATTCTGTATGAATCATGAACCATTGTCTGTGAGCACAATGATACCACTTCAGCATCTGGTCTCCTCAGATCTTAGATGTACTGTACAGAGTACTGGACAGAAGAGGTGCTGCTACACAATGGAAAGCATCTCCCTGTTCCAACTTTTCTGAGATGTGTTGCATCAATCGAAATCCAAATTACCTTATTTTTTCCTTAAATGGTATTAATTCTCAGTGTAAACATTTGATATGTTTTCTAGTTTGTATTGTTGAATGAAATATGAGTTTATAAAATTTGCAAACCATTCTGTTCTGCATTTCCAAAGTTTTCAGACTTGGGTTTGTACATTAAAGCTGTTTCAGGTTTTAGTTCTGTATTTAGTAAATTTATAATGTATGTGACGATATAAAGCTCCACCTTTAATATGTTTATTACACTGTTTCCCATCATTCCCAAATCCTTCTGCTGCTCTGAATAATGACCTACGTGTCACCTGATAAAACCACACTTCTGTTTTGAGATAAAGCTGGTTTTCTCCCACTGATGTTTTCTCTCATTTTCTTTTATCGGACAAAGTCACAGTATTTGTAGCTATCACTTTTAAAACTCTTCTTCCAACATTAATTCTGAGAAAAGAAAACAGGCCCACTTTGTCACTTGTTTGTCACTGAGTGTTAACCAGCATTGCTAAAGTGCTAAAACATGTCCCTTCTGTATATTTTACTTCTCTTTCCATCTGAAAAAAAGGAGGATTAAATTGTAAGACTTGAATTGAGACAGGCTTTCCTTTTTATCCGCAGCAGTGAATATGTCACAAAATCATGAATGAATAACAGACTGCTCATAAATGCCAGCAATCTCGGGGACATCTAACCCCAGAGTTGTCATCTTATAAAACAGCTGCAGAACCTACAGGAAAGCAGAGTAGCGTTAGATA
>NC_139587.1:1196502-1204002 GCF_946808225.1 Silurus aristotelis | reverse complement strand
GGGAGCTTAAGAAGGTGCCAGAAGATGCTCTGAAATGCTTCTGAAGGTGTAGAGGATCCCTGCTAGTTTTGTAAAGCAGTTAAAAGCAGCACGTAAAAGTAAAACCTGTCCATGACGGCTTTATTTGTAGGTTTTAACAGGGTAGAGCGTGTTTGTTAGCTTGAACATCAGTCAGCGTGGGTGCGCTCCATTAGCAGAGCAGTAGGGATGCTGGGGGAAACTAATTTGTGTTAAAAACAAAACAAAAAAAATATGAGATATGAGATAAAAAACCCATTTTCATTAAAGCCATGTGTATCTGCAGCATCTTCGTTCTGATGCTAATCACCTGCCATGACTTGTTGAGAAGATAAATTAGATGCTGTAAAACCAAAAAGAACCAAATAACCGACCACTTCAGATGAAGGCTTGGACGGATCCTGCAGTGCGTGAAGTCCGTCCAAGATCCTGCAGAAATGCTGTAGAGTGTAAAGAGAGTAAATAAAGAAGGAATCAGAAGGTGCCTCGTATGCAGGTAAGAGGATCTGAGAATGTAGCACAAAGCCGAGCATGTAACGTAAATCAAATCTAATTTCCTTAATGAATGAAGAAATGGACAGTCCAACAACAATTGCTACGTTTCCAAGAGCCAAGCTAGAAACCTGCTAGACTGAGTATAGTTTTATGTTAACTCTAATTCAGGTGGTACTGGTTTTTAGATTTCCCCATTTTTTATTTAAAAATGGCAGATTTTGTCTCACAAACGAGAAAATTGTGCAGTTTCTCTATTCAAAATTTGGCATCAGCAAACAATGTAAATATAATTCCGGGTGAATTTTTACAGTTTGTTGCTCTTCACCAAGATATATATACATTGTACAATGACACAAAATCCTTCAATTATCCATCTTCATACTGAAATAAATCAAATAAAACATTTGCCAGCAGTGTGTGTTCCTTATGTTCTTTGTTCTCTGACTAATCTCACTGTCACGACTGAGTCACAACGCCGAAGCGAATTATATGAACCTGGAGAATAATGTGGCTCTGGAGAGAGATACATAATAAAGTCTGCACTCTGGAGAAGTGGCCATCCTAGCCAGTGATGAGATGTGTCCAAGCCGAGCAGGATTAAAGCGAGATATGGCAGGCTGTTCTCTCACAGAGAGAGAGATAGAGAGATAGAGAGAGAGAGAAAGAGAGAGAGAGAGAGAGAGAGAGAGAGAGAGAGAGAGAGAGAGACTCAGGACAACTAATCCAAATTGAGTTGCACCTGTTGAGATGTTATCGCACTCAGCTGATTGGAGTTGTGATCACATGCCAGGTCTATTTTGGGAAGGAGAGTCACACAAAAGCCGAAGATGAAGAGCTTCTGAGGTTTTTAATCTTGAAATCAGGTCACAGACATTTGTTCGATAAAAAGTAGATTAGACTCTTAAAAATTCCAAACAATTGGTCTGAGAAAACAAAACGTTGTGAACCATTTTCACATTTTATTGCCTTGAGCTTTTTTTTCATTAGCTTGCCAACTTTTCAGTACCATAAATGTTTGAGTTCATCAAAATCAGTTAAAAATAAAAAGCGTAAGACAGCTATTTTACGCATTTCATAATGACCTTAGCAAGCTCCATGGAGGAGTTCTGTGTGTGGTGCTTCTATGGTAAATATAGTGATTTTGTTCAAAGTTGTGTGGCACAAGATTTGGAGAAGAAAATGTTCAGATGAGAAATAGTGCAAAAAACAGCAGCAGGACTTAACTCCAGTATCTTTAATGGGTTATGTTAGATTACTCTAATTTGGAAGGTTGTGAGTTTAAATCCCAGCACCTTCAATCTGTCAATTGTTTTCTGTTGTTTTAGTTAAAAGCAGAATAAAGTTAGTGTTTATCTAAACACTACCATAACCAAGAGTGATCTTTATTGGCAGAATCATTAGATAGAACTTTAAATGAAAAGCTTAGTAAAAATAAAATGGATTATTTAAGAGTCACATGACCATTTTTTGGGGGGGGTCTTTAATTCTGTGCTGTCTTTTTCTACTAGTCTTTTATTTTTGTCTGTTAAGCCATGATATATAAGCTATTGCAACTGTTGATCTCTGAAAAGCCCAGAAAAAATAACTAGGCCATGATATAGTATAATACAGATCATATAAGGCCATAAAAAGTCTATACAGAAAGATAAAAACTCCTACAAAGTTTCATTCAATCTTAACACTCATGTTATTTAAAAAAAATACTTTGCAATTTAACGTTTCACATTCACCTGCAGGATATTTGAAATATTAATTATATGATCTTTGTGGATATTCTTCATCCGAAATGAAATGTGGTAGAGTATTGACAAAAAAGAAAATGCACAGGTCCTGGTGCTGGTGACGGTGACGGTGCTGGTGATGGTGCTGATTGAGGTGCTGGTGGTGATGGTTGTGGTTCAGGTAATGTTTTTGGTGGTGGTGTTTAAGGTGGTGCTGGTGGTACTCATGGTGGTGTTTTTTAAGGTGGTACTAATGGTAATGGTGGTGCCCATAGTGCTGGGGGTGTTTAATGTGGTACTGGTGGTAACTGTGGTGCTTATTGTGCTGGTGGTGTTGGTATTTAAGGTGGTGCTAGTGGTGCTCAAGGTGGTGTTTTTTAAGGTGGTACTAATGGTAATGGTGGTGCCCATAGTGCTAGGGGTGTTTAATGTGGTACTGGTGGTAATTGTGGTGCTTATTGTGCTGGTGGTGTTGGTGTTTAAGGTGGTGCTAGTGGTGCTCAAGGTGGTGTTTTTTAAGGTGGTACTAATGGTAAAAGTGGTGCTCATAGTGCTAGTGGTTTTGCTGTTTAAGGTGGTGGTGATATTTAGGGTGGTGTTGGTGGTGGTTGGGTTGGTGTTAATGATGTTGGTGATGACAAGCCTCTGCTGCACTTACTCTGCTGTTTTGAAGGCTGAACATAAAGACATTCAGATTTTTGTGTAAGATTACATTAAAAGTTCTGCAGATTTTATGGTGGTTGACGTTTATTAGTCTCGGCCTTCTGCAGCTGCTTTGATGAGCAAATGTTAGAAGCTGTGAAGAAAATGCCCTTGCTTAATGGATGACGAAGAAAAAAGAATCATCACATCTTTTGTTAGAATAGATTCCTTTTTTTTCGTTTTAATGAAAGAGACGCTCATGGGCAAGCAGACAGACACTCTTAGCAGAAAGGAACAACATTCTTTATTCAGGCACATGTCAGATTAATAGAGTACCACCGCTCTGCTGAGTTCTGGATTCTGATTGGTCAAAGGATTTTGATTTGATTTTATTATTATTATTTAATTTTTTTATACCTGACAATAACAGCTCATTCACAAAGAGGATCTTCACCTTTATTTCAACCTTCCTCTATTTCTTGTCGTTTTATATCTGATCGGATTGCCTTGCGAGAAGGGATTGCAGACCGATTTCTGAACGAAGGCAGAAAAACGTGAATGCGCCTCAGCAGGATGTTGATTCTAATTGCTTTGAATTCCAGGTAGAACAGGCCACTAAAAGTGAAGTGAATCTGTATTAGCGCTTCATCCTCAAAGTCAAAACTGAAGTGTGCCGCGAGCCGAGCGAACGCTTGATTAGGAGAGCTGACAGGCCCGAGGGAGGCCATCCTCTCCCGCTGAACCCTCTGATGTGTCATCACCTATTAATCTTCAAAACATTCAAGAACCGGGCCCCCGTTTTACGTCGAGCGAATTCTGCTGGCTTTTACCTCGTGTCACACACCTCATCGATTCTCTGAAGAACCGCTTAGTGATTATGATGCAGCCTGCAGTGTGATGCCAGACGATGTGGCTGGGGCTCTGCTAAACATGGAGCTCTTGCTCCGAATTCAAACTGCGACATTGATGATGCCTGACTGACAATCATGACTGTTGCGGGGCCATGGGAGTAACACACACTTTCACACACACTCACACACTTTCAATAAATGTCCAACTGATACCTGAGTGCCTACCTTCACTAACTGATAATGGAGTGTTACTTTTTATCCATTTATTTTTACATTTAATGTTAATGAAACAGGTTAGTTTCTGTTCTTACTTACTTTATTTCAGCTTTAAACATTCTGTCTAATTATCTCTAATTAATATAAATCTGTGATTTAATTGACAAATATTATTATCAGAGCTGTTGCTATAGAACTTTAGTCAATACACTCTTAACATTTCATATAGGACGTAACTATATATATAAAATATGTAGTACATTATTTACAAAAGAAAATGCACAAATTGTGGCGATCATGGTGCTGGCCGTGGTGCTGATCATTCTGCTGGCCGTGGTGCTGATAATGCTGCTGGTCGCGGTGCTGATCATTGTGCTGATTATGGTGCTGGCCGTGGTGCTAGTGGAGGTTGTAATGCTGGTGATGGTGGTGCTTAAGGTGGTAATGGTCATGCTGCTGTTAGAGCTGCGCCTATTAAAATTTAGCAATCTATATAGACCAATCAGAATCCAGCGTTTATCTGGGGTACGTTTATATTATTATTCTAAAAACCCTCTGATTTACACTCGCTGATCCCTGATAAAGGACAGAATGAGATTTACATCCAATCAGACTTACATACAATTGCAAATATCAGATTCTTAACCTTGTGATCTCATTCCATTTCTGAACCCTGAGGCTTATTATCCAGTAAACGCATGAAGAGAATGTAAAATGATTAAGCGATTAGTTCAGTGTATGTGTGGAAAAGAAATGCGGTGAACCATTAACAAAGCTCGTGAAAATATGTACGAATTGAAAGGAGCACAAAGAAACATGTTTGATGTAATAATGCTGGATTGGGTAGCACACTGGACTTGTGTGTGTGTGTGTGTGTGTGTGTGTGTGTGTGTGTGTGTGTGTGTGTGTGTGTGTGTGTGTGTGTGTGTGTGTGTGTGTTTTGTGTGTGTGTTTTGTGTGTTTGTAATGTATAAATTGTATTTGGAAACATACTGAATTTATTATTTTTTTTCTTTTTATTGTAATGTTTTTTCCCTATAGTTTTCCACACACTGATTAAAGAATTTCCCACACACTGCTGAGAAATCCCTTCAAACAGATAAAAATTCCCACACACTAATAAGAAGTCCCTACATGCTAATGAGAAATTCCCACACACTAATGAGAAATTCCCACACACTAATGAGAAATTCCTACACACTAATGAGAAATTCCTACACACTAATGAGAAATTCCTACACACTAATGAGAAATTCCTACACACTAATGAGAAATTCCCACAGACTGATAAAGAAATTTACCAAAACACTCTTATATTCTAAATTGTGAACTAATCTGAATGAGAAAATAAAATGAGAAATTAGTGATCAAATAAAAAAAGCCTGACATTTAAGCCTTTTCTCTTGACTTTGCGATAATAAACTTGTCTCTATAACTCTTCGAAGTCCACGTGCTCGCACTGGGGTTTGAACCGGCATGTGTGATGTTCTCGCGCTCGTTTATTCTCCGATGTGTCTGCTGTGATTTATGTTTTGTTTACAACTCCCAGGAGTGAGCGCAGAAACACACACAGCACGTTCGCTAGATTAAAAACGCTGTGAGTGTGCCTTCATACCCGAAATAAAGCACACACACACCAATCATTTCTTTAAATCCGTGAATGCTTCCTGTGCCAGTTCAAACGCCAGGGCTTACCTGAGACAATGTGTTCTAATTTGACCAATGCTAATCAGGGTGTGATGGATTTGAGGCACTAGCATGATGATCACTCTCACAGCTCGATGCCTGTGAAGATGGAGGACGTTAAAGTGTAATTAATGTAAATCACACAAGAAGATTTGTGAAACACTTGGATCTTCTCCTGCAGATGTTCTGAAGATTGTGAATATCTGAAAAGGGGGTTTGATTTTGATAGACAAAAAAACAGGTCAAAATAATGGGCTTGAGATGTTTTTTTATTCACTTTGACAATTTCTACTATTAAATCAAGGCAGCTATGTTTGATTAGCAATTTAAGCAATTTAAAGTTTTCTTAAAAAAGCACATCCTGAAGGGTTGTAAGGAAGGATTTCTGAAGGATTTTTCCCGCTATATGTGGTTCTTCTCAGAAAGAAAAGAGACACAGAGTTTTCTAACACATGCACATTTTCATACAAGTGTATTTTGTTTTTTTTTCTTTGACATTAGAAAGCGCTATTCAAATCTTTAGATTAAATTCAGTTTTTAAGTAAATAAGACAAAACGTAGAAAAAACGGACAGAAAGAAAGGTATTGTATGAGGAAGTCTGGTGTGTCAGAGAAGTATGTGAGGGTGGTGCAGGACATGGTAAAGGACAGTGTGACAGCAGTGAAGTGTGCAGTAGGAACGACAGACTGATTTAAGGTGGAGGTTGGACTGCATCAAGGATCGTCTATGAGCCCTTTTATGTTTGCAGTGGTGATGGACAGGTTAAAGGACGAGGTCAGACAGGAGTCTCCGTGGACTATGATGTTTGCGGATGATATTGTGATTTGTGGTGAGAGTAGGGAGCAGGTGGAGAAGATCCTGGAGAGGTGGAGGTACACGCTGGAGAGAAGAGGAATGAAAGTCAGTAGGAGTAAGACAGAGTACATGTGTGTGAATTAGAGGGAGGGTAGCGGAAGGGTGCGGTTGCAGGGAGAAGAGGTGGAGAAGGTGGAGAAGTTCAGGTACCTAGTGTCAACAGTGCAGAGTAATGGAGAGTGTGTTAGAGAAGTAAAGAAAAGAGTGCAGGCAGGAGAGTGATAGCAGGAGTGATTAGTGATAGAAGAGAATCTGTAAGAGTGAAAGGGAAAGTTTATAGGACTGTGGTGAGACCTGAGATGTTGTATGGTTTAGAGACAGTGGCATTAAGTAAAAGACAGGAGGTGGAGCTGGAGGTAGCAGAGCTGAAGATGTTAAGGTTTTCGTTAGGAGTGATGACGATGGAATGACTTTATTAGAAATTAGAAATTGAGTTTATTAGAGGAACAGTGCATGTATCATGTTTTGGAGACAAGGTGAGGAAGGTGAGATTGAGATGGTTTGGACATGTGCAGAGGAGAGACATTGGGTATATCAGTAGGAGAATCACAAACCACTATTCACACTGGAACCCCTTCCAGACAATCACAATCCAGTATTCACACTGACCAGGATGTAAGTTCAATGGATCATGCTTTATGCCTCATGTTATTGACTGTTAATGAATGATCATAATTCCTCCATAAGCCAGATTCATCCGCTTATTAAATATTCACTCTGATGCCCGTTGATCGAATATGTGTGTATTGGGTTTTGTCTTTTTTTTTTTAAGCTTTTTGAAGTTCTCTAGCAGTCATGAGCGCTCGGATGTTCTCCTGCGTGTTCTTCTCTCTCATGGCTGCACTGTTCTCATGCGGTTCTGCTTTGTTGGAATAAAGACTTCTTTTGATCAGGGATTATTTTTCCTCTTTGAGTGTTAGAGTCAATTTTCTTTCTCTCTCTCTCTCTCTCTCTCTCTCTCTCTCTCTCTCTCTCTCTCTCTCTCTCTCTCTCTCTCTCTCTCTCCCTCCCCTTC
>NC_139587.1:1192044-1196302 GCF_946808225.1 Silurus aristotelis | reverse complement strand
ATATACATGCATGAGCATTTAATAAATTCAAAATCCTGACTTTGTCGAAGACTTTGTAAATGAGCTCCAGCCAATCGTTTATCTGCAGCCTGCATATGAGCGACACAAACCAAGGTGACAAAGGGGTTTATATTCTATATCCAGTGTTTGGAGCGATCTTGAAGATAAAGTGGAGCATGAAATTGAAATTTTCTCCTGTTTAGCCATGAGTAGATTTCCGAGCGCAGTCTGAAGCAAAAGAAAGATCTCCGAGTGGATTTTGGAAAGCACCAGAGAGACAGATCTCTTTCGGCATTACTAACACTAACACAGCACTGCAGCCGGGATTCAAATGAGACATCCTCAACAACCTGATATCGGTTTATGTATATAATGAGTTTAACCAACACTAAAAGATGAAGTGAGAATGGAATAAACCATACACACAGTGTAGAGGATAAAAGCTTAAAGTCAAAATGATCAGGGAGAAAAAATTAGCACTGTGGTATAATGATCACAGACCACTCGGAAATTAGAACGTAAATGACGTCAAACCAAATTGGTAGTATTTTAAAAAGCATAGAAGGAGAATCTCCTAAGTTCTAGAAAAGCTCTTAGTGCTGCTGATCAGCATATTTCTCCAACCTCATAGAAAATAACAAGCAGAATCCTAGATTTTTATTGAGCACGATAGCGAATAAATAAGTAACAGGAAATAAAGCACTGCATTAACATGCACATCATCAATAGGTAGTAATGAATTCATAAAAAGTAAATTAAAAAAATTATTATGATATTGATAAATTTCAATGATTAATATAAATCCCAAATATTTTATAAATAACCCTGTAGATAGCACTTAATTATAACAATCAATTACAAAGTTTTATTCCTATTCAAGAGAATGATTTAATTTCATTTATTTCCTTATAAAAATCAACTTGTATTCTCGATCCCTTGCTTACAAATTTCTTCAAACAGATAATTCCAGAAGTAATGTCATAAACTCTTCCATCAGCACTGGTTATGTACCTAAATTCTTCAAACTGCAGTTATCATCCCCTAATTAAGAAACCTCCTCTTTTCAAGATTCTAGAAAAGGTTGTAGCACAGCAGTTCTGCTCATATGTACTGAGGAATAACATTTATGAAATGTATCAGTCAGGATTTCGGCCTCATCATAGCACAGAGACGGCGCTAGTTAAGGTGGTAAATGACTGTTATTGGCCTCTGATCAGGGTTTTGTCTCTTTACTTGTTTTGCTCGACCTCATCTCCTGCTTGCTGGACTTGAGAACGTTGTAGGAATAAAAGGAACAGCTCTCTCTTGGCTCAGGTCTTATCTGACTGATCGTTCTCAGTTTGTTGATGTAAATGGTGAGTTCTCCACACTCTCTGAGGTAAAGTTTGGGGTTCTGCAAGGATCTGTCTTAGGCCCTCTGCTTTTCCCTTTATATCTGCTGCTTCTGGGTAAAATTATTCATAAACATGGAATTCGCTTCCATTGCTATGCTGATGATACACAGCTGTATATTTGAGCAAAGCCAGATGAGCGAGATCAGCTTAATAATGTTGAGGAGTGTGTAAAGGACATTAGACAGTGGATGCTTGATAACTTTCTTCTGCTCAACTCAGATAAAATGGAATAACTTTTACTAGGACCACATGCAGCTAGAAGCAAACTTTCTGATTCTGTAGCATCTCTGGATGGTGTTTTGTGTCTCAGTGTGTACAGCAGTCAAAGACCTCGGTGTGATTATTGACCCTAGTCTTTCCTTTGAGTCTCACGTAAATATTATCACCAGGATCTCCTCCTTTCACCTTAGAAATATTGCTAAAATTAGAAATATGATGTTGTTACAGGATGCAGAAAAATTCTCTCTTTCTCTCACTCTCTTCTCTCTCTCGGTCGAGTAAAACATGCTCCTGAGGTACCAGTGACCACTGTTCCTGCCCCTCTCCTCTCCTCACCTCGGATCTTGGAATTGGAGGCAACTCTGTGCAGCTGGGGATGTTTTTCATCTACTTCCAAGAGATCCATGAAATTACGAAGTAACACAGGAGCTTTGAGGATGGATTTGAACTGTAGTTAATGTCAACAGACTGCTACACTGACTCAGGACTACAGTTAAAAAGAACATCTTATTCATTCTTTATTAAGGCATTATCTTTGGAAAGCTGCTTTGAGACAATGTACATTGTTAAAAGTGCAATACAAATAAAAATTAATTGAATTAAATTGAAAAGCTATATAATATTTTATACCCTGATCAGTGTGAATAGTGGATTGTGATTGGCTGAAAGTTCAGGTGTGAAAAGTGGACTATGACTGGCCGGAGGTTCAAGTGTGTATAGTGGATTGTGTTTGGCTCGAAGGAGGTGGAACTTATATGGTGAAGATGAACTGGAATAGAAAAAGTTTAATGAGAAATAGAACAATAAACAGCATGAGGAGTCTCGAACAGCTTCATTATCAGTAGAGACGTGTCACAGACACCTCTCTCTCTCTCTCTCTCTCTCTCTCTCTCTCTATCTCTCATATATAACTATTTATTAAAACTAATTCAAATAAAAGTTATCTTATGGCAGTGCTTCATTTCTGTGTGTGATTTAGAGCAGCAGGATTCTAGATCTATAAGACGAAGCGAGGTCAAAGCATTTGCTTCAGTTGATTTCAAAATGAATAATTGGCAAAAAATAAACTGTTATTAAAACCCTTTAGAAAATACCCAAAGACAAACCTTCCATTATCATTACTTATTTTAGACAGTAGTAAATTACAGCGCGAATAAAGGCTACGCTAAACACTTGGAGATGTGCTGTAGCAGGAGCAGCGATTATTATGGGATCTTTCATATCTTGGGTTTTTATTATGGGCCCTTATAAAGCTTTGACCCTACAGTATAACTTTGTTTTATTCCCTTTACTGAAATTAGTAAAACATTGTCCGTGTTCATTTTTTTTCATTTCCGAATGATTGTATTCTGTCTAAACCCATGTTGTGTTGAGATCTTTCAAAATGTAACCTTTTTCAGTTTCTTTTATACTTAATTCCCATGGCAGCGAGATGGTGAGACGGCTTTCTCAAAAATCATCGCTCAAGGAAAGAGCAATCTACAGGAACATGCAATTAGACCCCGAGTCGTTGTCTGGCTTCGTGTTTTTGTCCAGGAGAATAAGAGATCGCTTTCCCAAGGAACAAACGCAGGGCCTAATAACGGCTGAGCTCTTCGCTCTGGCGCTGATGAGATGTCGTCGAGGGGACTTTCAGAGACGAGAGGCTACGAATTCAGCTCTGTAATTATAGCAGCTCGAGCTGAGTGTCACCTCTTCAATCACACTCCATTATCCTGTGTTCCCACAGGTCTGAATGTTCGCTTCGCAGGGGTGTTTCCCAAAAATGTGCTTCTGTGTTCTATTCCTTTGTGATGGTGCAGGTATGAGCGAGTCGCTTCTCCACTGCTTCTCCGCTGCTCCTCTGCTTCTCCTCTGTTGCTCTTCAGCCCGTTCTTTTATCCTCCAATGATTAAGATTTCACATTATTGTGGAAAGAAAAAGAGGGAGACTCAGGCCTATTTAACTTACAAAAAAATAAAGGCAGAGCTGAAATATTTTATTTTTGGGGTGAAAGTGGAAGAAAAAAAATATCTGATCAAGAAGATAAGATGATGAAGAAGAAGAAGAAGAAGAAGAAGAAGAAGAAGAAGAAGAAGAAGAAGAAGAAGAAGAAAAAGCATGAGGAGGAAAATATGAAGAAAATGATAATGCAATACTTAACACACAAAAAATCCAGTGCTATGAAGCACTGATACTGGAGACTCCTTCCCTAAATGACAACAGAACATTCCCTTGTCAATACATTTTTAACCTGTAAATTATTATAATTTATGCATAAAGAATCTAAATGATCAAACCCCTTTCTAGACCAATCAGAACAGAAAACGCTGCGATCACAAACCGATTTCCTTTTTGTTGATAATCATGACAGAAAGACGTGACGTTAAATACCCTGTCAGCGTGGTGCGTCCTCCGGCTGAGACGCTAATCACGAGTGAGCCAGAGGGGGCCGGATTTGGAAATTGCTGACGGCCGGATGAGAGGATTGATGACAGGAACCGAGTCGGAGACACGTCAATCCCTGGGGACGAGCCTCAATGAAACAGCCTCTCAAAACAATAAACTCATACTGTCACAGGAAGTGTCCTGTAAGTGTATTTCATTTCAGCGCCTCTGTCTCTTTTATTAGTCCTCCGTCAAGTAAGTTTGTCGCTTCACGTGGC
>NC_139587.1:1132044-1189544 GCF_946808225.1 Silurus aristotelis | reverse complement strand
AAAGTGGCGGCACATATAACCACACTTTGCTTGTTGCAGCAGCATTATATTTGTAACAGTGGCCATATGACAAGAATATTAACATACACTTTTTAAAACACACACACACACACACACACACACACAAACACACACACACACACACACACACACACACACGCACAAGCACGCACAACTGCTGCTAAATGCAACACTGCCCCCATCAGGACACTTATTATTTGATTTTTCGGCTGTTTTATAAGTAATAGATTTATATTTATATATATATATTTGCCAGTGACCTCATCAATGAGAAAATAATGGCAAAAATTTATTTTTAAATATTTTTTGGAGAAATATTGTCCAAAAGTATTGGGACACTCGACTTTTACATCTATAAGTGGTTCTTCACCAAACTTGCTGGAGGAATACAATTGTATATGATCTTTGGATGTGGCATAACAAAATTTCATTTTCACTTGAACTAAAAAACCCAAAACCTGTTCCTGCATGATGATGCCCCTGTGCTTTAAGTGTGTGGAAGATCTCCTGCTTTAGAGCTTCACCACTATTGCCTTTAACTAACACCTTTGGGATGAATGTGCTTGTCCACGCTACCCGAGCTAAAGGTAAGGTGCACACTCGCTGTTTTCCTGGTGCTCGTGTTCTGGATGTCGCTGCGCAGGTACCCGCGATCCTGAACGAGAACTTCGGAGCGGTTGTTCTCCATGCCGGATCAAACGACACCAGGCTGCGGCAAACGGAGATCTTAAAGAGGGACTTCAGGATCCTGGTGGAGACGGTACGCAGCACATCACCCACAACGAGGATCATTGTGTCAGGACCTCTTCCCACTTACCAGCGAGGGGCTGAGAAGTTTAGTAGACTTTTAGCTCTAAATGAATGGTTACAGTCATGGTGTCGAGAACATAAACTTCTCTTTGTTAATAACTGGAACTGTTTCTGGGAGCGTCCTAGGTTCTTCCGCCCTGATGGCCTGCACCCCAGCAGAGTTGGAGCAGCAGTGCTATCAGATAACATCTCTAGGATACTACACACCATCTGACTGGTAAGACATCAAGAAATCTTCAACTATAAGAACACGCATACTACAGACCAAATAGTTACAAGTTCACACACAGCCCAGTTTATAGAAACCGTATCTATTCCTCGGGTAGTAAAACCAAGAATTACATACACAAGATCCAGAAATAATCTTATTGCAGTTAAAACTGAAAAATGCCAGATAAGCAAACACCAAAAAGTTCTAAAGTTCGGTCTTTTAAACATTAGATCACTTGCACCCAAAGCACTGATTGTAAATGAGATGATCACAGATAATAATCTGGATGCACTCTGTCTCACTGAGACCTGGATTAAACCAGGTGATTATATGGGTCTAAACGAGTCGACACCGTCAGGATATGTTTATAAGCATGAGCCCCGTCAGACTGCTCGTGGGGGGGGTGTAGGAACCATTTATAGTGCTTCTCTTAATGTTAGTCAGAGATTAGGATTCAGTTTTAAATCATTTGAAGTGCTCGTTCTTAAAATTGCACTTTCAGAGATGCATAGAAAACTCGCTCTGGTCACCGTGTACAGACCCCCAGGACCCTACGCTGATTTTCTTCATGAGTTTGCTTGTTTTCTCTCAGACCTCTTGATCAGCTTTGATAAAGTGCTGCTTGTAGGAGATTTTAATATTCATGTAGATGATGAAAACGATGCCCTAGGATTATCATTTGTCGATTTACTAAACTCTTTTGGAGTTAAACAAAACGTCACCAGACCAACCCACCGTTTTAACCACACACTAGACTTAATAATATCCCACGGAGCAGACGTCACTGATATAAATATTTTACCTCAGAGTGATGACATCACAGACCATTATCTCCTACTGTACACACTACCGGTAGAGCAGATTAACCGTGTTTCACCACGGTATCGACTTGGTAGGACTATTATTCCAACCACTAAGGACAGATTCATAAATAACCTGCCTGATTTATCTCAGTTTCACATTAAACCCATAAATGCTGATCATCTTGATGAGATGGCGAACAACATAGACCTTATCCTCACTAGCACATTAGACACTGTTGCCCCCATCCGGTTAAAAAAGGTTCGAGAACAAGCACCTGCACCTTGGTATAATAGTCATACGCATGCCCTAAAGAGAACAACACGTAATCTGGAGAGAAAATGGAGGAAAACTAAATTGGAGGTATTTAGAATTGCGTATAAAGACAGTATGCTTAGCTACAGACAGGCGCTAAAAGCTGCTAGAGCTGAACACCTGAGCAAACTCATAGAAAACAACAAAAACAACCCCAGGTTCCTTTTCAGTACAGTCGCTAAATTAACAACAAATCAGGGATCTGAAAAATGTGTTCCATCACAGTTTAGTAGTGAAGACTTTATGAATTTCTTCACTGAAAAAATAGATAACATTAGAAAAACAATTGTGGCAGTTCAACCTATGACAGCATCTCCCGACACAATCGTACTTACAACCCCACAACTACACTGTTTTACATGTATAGGACAGGAAGAGCTGTATGATGCTATTATGAAAGCTAAATCAACAACATGTCAGTTAGATCCAATTCCCACTAAACTACTGAAGGAAGTGTTATATACAGCTGGTGAGCCTCTTTTAAATATTATTAACTCCTCACTATCGTTAGGTCATGTCCCTAAATCCCTCAAGTTAGCAGTTATTAAGCCCCTCATTAAAAAACCTAATCTGGATCCAAGCACGCTATCGAATTACAGACCAATTTCAAATCTCCCATTTATGTCTAAGATTTTAGAAAAGATTGTCGCTGCCCAGCTATGTAACCACTTGCAGGAGAACAATATTTTTGAAGAGTTTCAGTCAGGTTTTAGGCCCCATCATAGCACAGAAACTGCTCTAGTTAAAATCACTAACGACCTGTTTTTAGCTTCAGACCAAGGCTACATCTCCCTATTAGTTTTACTAGATCTTAGTGCTGCGTTCGACACTATAGATCATGATCTTCTCCTCGATCGCTTACAGAATTACATCGGTATTCAGGGACAGGCATTAAGCTGGTTTAAATCCTACCTGTCCAATCGTTACCATTTCGTAGATTTAAATGGAGAGCTATCCAGGATAATGCTAGTAAATTATGGCGTGCCACAAGGGTCAGTTCTGGGACCCCTGCTTTTTACAATAATTCAATTCATTTTTATTTGTATAGCGCTTTTAACAATGAACATTGTTCAAGTTACAAAAACAGCCTTCTTTCACCTTAGAAATATTTCTAAGCTAAGAAATATGTTATCTATATCTGATGCAGAGAAGCTCGTCCATGCGTTTATGACCTCTAGAATAGACTACTGTAATGCATTACTAGGTGGATGTCCTGCATCATTAATAAACAAGCTTCAGTTAGTTCAGAATGCCGCAGCAAGAGTTCTTACTAGGTCAAGAAAATACGATCATATAACCCGAATCTTATCGTCCCTACATTGGCTTCCTATTAAGTTTCGAATAGACTACAAACTACTGCTACTCACTTATAAAGCACTAAATGGTTTGGCTCCCATGTATCTATCCAGTCTCTTAACACGCTACAATCCGTCACGCTCCCTGAGATCTCAAAACTCTGGGCTTCTAGTAGTTCCTAGAATAGCAAAGTCCACTAAAGGCGGTAGAGCATTTTCACATTTAGCTGCTAAACTCTGGAATAGTCTTCCTGACAGTGTTCGGGGTTCAGATACACTCTCCCAGTTTAAGTGCAGATTAAAAACATATCTTTTTAGCAAAGCCTACACATAACACACATCACACACATCACATCATAACCTTGTGCTCCAGAACATCTGATCACATGCACATTATCAACTTGTGCTGTTAATATCATGAACAGCAGCTACGCTAATTCCTCTCCACTGCTTCTCTTTCTCTCCCCATCCCGAGGCATCCTGAGGTTTGGCCAGCTCCAGTCACGTCCCACCTCGTGAAGATTATGGACCTATGGATGATCATGGAGAAGTAGATGCCGAGTGTTTAAAGGCCCTGGCATGGAGAAGCTGATGCTGGATCTATGATGATCACAAATTGTTCTGTATTGTTGAAAGATTTATGACCAAACTTTTGATGTCACCCATATGAGGATGGGTTCCCCTTTGAGTCTGGTTCCTCTCAAGGTTTCTTCCTCATATCATCTAAGGGAGTTTTTCCTTGCCACTGTCGCCACGGCTGCTCATCAGGGACAAACGCACACCATTCACCTTCACTGTTGTTTTCTGTAAAGCTGCTTTGAGACAATGTCTGTTGTGAAAAGCGCTATACAAATAAACTTGACTTGACTTGACATGAATGTGAACGTTAACTGAACCCCAGACCTCCTCACCTTCTCACCTACATCACTACCTGACTTTACTAACAACCTTGTAGCTGAATAAATAATAAGTACACTCCAAAACCCAGTGGAACATGGAGCTTATAGTGGAGCTTATTAAATAAATAAAACTACCTTCTAAAACAGAACATCCACAAATGATTGTTTATCATATTTATTTATTTATTAATGAAGATCGACGTGTACTTTTTATA
Organism: Silurus aristotelis; assembly: GCF_946808225.1. NCBI lineage: Eukaryota > Metazoa > Chordata > Actinopteri > Siluriformes > Siluridae > Silurus > Silurus aristotelis. Next base: position 1,184,977 of record NC_139587.1, on the reverse strand, counting down.
CATTTATAGCTACATTTTGAGCTCTGGAAAGTCTTGCTCTAATTTTTGTTATAGCAGCTATAAATAAGAAAAAACATCCCATTCCACATTTACTTATCATTTGCTGTTATAATGACCTCTACTTTTCTGGGAAGATGTTCCACTAGATGTTGGAGTGTGCTTGTGGATCTGCTTCGTTATCATCAAACAGAGAAGAAGCCTAAAACCTTACTCCATTTTTTTGGGGAACGCCATCCATCTTAATGCATGGAATCATCTGCTTTCACACTCCACTCCCTCTCTCTGAGTTCATCTGTCTTCCTCTCTCTCTCTCTCTCTCTCTCTCTCTCTCTCTCTCTCTCTCTCTCTCTCTCTCTCTCTCTCTCTCTTTCAGCGAATCCTGTTCAAACATCTCTCCGGTTCTCAGGGTTCCTTTTGTGCTGCTAAGAATCTCTGCTGTTGGAGAAGGAGAGATTCAACCTCCTGCTAGGTTTTACTCTACAGACATAATTATCTCCATCTTACACTCACACTCTTGCACTCTTACACATGCTTTTTCTCACACACTCTCTCACACACTCTCACACACACACACACACACACACACACACACACTAAAACCAAAAAATAACAGTCAGCATGTCCATAAAAAAATCCATCTTTTATTAGTGTTGAAAGAAGCCCATCATGCCTGGATCTGACGTAAATGGTTTATGTGAGTTTATGTGACAGTGTTCAGGAACCCTTGAAGAACCCTTGAAGAACTTCTTTCAGGTTCAAGAAATTAAGAAAATGTTTAGCAATGATATGGGATCCCACTGGTATGTCAGTAAAAAAAATACTTTTTTTACAGTTTCATTGCAATATTAAGGCGTGTTTAGCTTTCAAATTAGGTTTCCTCTAGAGGAACAAGTGAAGAACCTGTCATCAAGTAATCAAAGTTCAGGGTTTGTACAGAACACAACTCATTTCTTTATATATCTTCTAAAACAGGTTCTTCTAGGAACCCTTGGTGATAGAAGAATGCTGTTTTAGGGTTCTGTACACTGCAGAACATAGACAAAAGTCAAGAGTGATCCACATTTGAGGTCTTCAGGATTTATCATCTAGTTAAAAATAGAAGGTGGTTTACTGGTTACAGCTGCTATACGGTAACTGAGAATAAGAACAGATGCAAAATATAAAGGATCTCTATTATGCACAGTGTAATTGGGGTTAGGTTTTGTGTTGAGCTCTGATTAGACCTTTTGGCGATCCTGGAGAAGTTTCAATATGTGAAGAACGATCTCTACAGACACTGAAACACGTACATGCATTTTCTTTATAAAGAAAGAATAAATCCGGTCTGTTTGCAGGTTTCACGCTGCTCCTAAACTCCACCTGAATCTCCTGCATGATTAAATGTAAGTCTGGTCCTCAGAACGCTTGCTGCTTTTTTATTTAGTTTTCTTTAGGAGGCGAAATGCCACCACCTCGCCGCTCATCCCTCATACGGAGAAGCATTTGCATAAGTGCATAACGTATGCAAGGTGCACGTTGAGGAGAAGCTTTTAACAGAGAAGCTCTTATTTGCTTCTGTTTTGTTTTTTTTAAATACATACGCACCCGTGTGAGGGGAATTTAGCAAAACAACTGTGACTGAAAAAACGATAGAAATGGAAAGCATCATCCTAAAACCTCCACAGAATATAAAACAGAATTCACTAATGAGACATGTTCTTCTACTGGAAGATCTCCGGATGATGAAACGGTGCAGTCTAATTGGCTAGTAGCAGTCCAAAAGCTTGCTTATTTATTTTCTTATTTATGACACCTGCCCATAAGATCTGTATGTTCTTTTGAAACATCTCATTCCTTATTTGCTCTTATACTAACCTCCATTCTTATTGGAACAAGATTAGTGTGCATTCAGCATTCACATTCATGTACATGTTCCATGGGGTTAGAGATTTATAACAGGAGATCATCCACAAACTCAACCCATGTAAAGTAGATCTTCATGGAGCTGACTTTGTGCACAGGATCATTGGCATGCTGGAACAGGTTTCGGGGAAATATTTCATGCGTCTTATACAATTGTGTGTAAGACTTTGGTGAATTTTGGTGAAGAACCACATATAGCTGGAAAAGTCAGGTGTCCCAATACTTTTGTCCAGATCTTATATTTATGTGCGTGCCAGTGAAGACTTCTTCCACAAATACGTCTCTTCGTTATGGTCATTTTATTAAAAATCTTCTTTCAGCTGCTCCCATTAGGGGGCGCCACAGCGGATCATCTGTCTCCATCCCCCTCTGTCCTCTACATCTGCCTCTTTCACACCAACTACCTGCATGTCTCCCCTCACCACATCCATGAACTTCCACCTTGATCTTCCTCTTTTCCTCCTACCTGGTGGCTCCACCCTCAGCATTCTCCTACTGATATACCCCATGTCCCTCCTCTGCACATGTCCAAACCATCTCAATCTCACCTCCCTCACCTTGTCACCAAAACGTCCTACATGCGCTGTCCCTCTAATAAACTCATTTCTAATTCTGTCCATTTCATCCCTCCCAACGAAAACCATTAAAAATAGATTTACAAAAAGGTTTACAAAGGTACAGAAAGGTTTACAAGCCTCTGTTTGAAAGCTGTTACTAAAGAAATTAAAACTTACTTTAAAAAAGTGCATTTTAATATACGATACACTGCCGAAAGTTTGCAGACACTTGACCTTTCCTGTCATGAGTGGTTCCTCTCCAAACTGTTACCACAAAGCTGGAGGTACACAATTGTGCCCATAAAGATCTGCTTTACTTGGTTTGAAGAGGAAGATCTAAAATGGCCTGCTACAGTGTGCTATGGTAGAGCAGGGAGCTGAGAAGTAGCTCAGTGGTAAAGGTGTTGGGTTATTGATCAGAAGGGCAGGGGTTCAAGTCCCAGTATCGCCAAGCGGCCAAACTCGGGTCCTTGAAAAAAAAAATCATCGCAGGAGCAAAAAGAAACTGTGAAAACAGGTTTTTGTATTAGAATTTTCTTCATGTTCAATTTTCACTTTCTATGTTAGTACCTTAGCTTTCTGAAAAAAAAGAAAACCTCTCTGTGAAGCGCATTAGGCACGCTGAGTGATGTTATCGTGGGCAAACACTTGCTACGCACTCAGGTTTCCTTGGCCATGATGGATTATGGCCGGCATCTCTTCTGTAATAATAAAACAAACACAGCTGTAATAACGTTTGTGTTATTGTTTATGGAATTGTCTGGCAGTCATAGTGTTTCTGCTCGAGCTCGAAGCTGCTGGTCGAGGACGAGTGTGCGAATAAGCGAGTGGGCCATTGTTTCAGATGAGGTTTCTTCAAGCTCAGTCCGACCTGAAAGCCAGAGCTGATATCTCTCCGCATGATGGATGACCGTGCCAGAGACAGAGGAGAAAGAAAGGAGAGAAGAGGAGAAGACCGAGCGGTTTGAGATTGCATTTGAATGAGAGATCGGACAGATGGTACAGGAGGAGCAACGAGTCTGCTAAAGTGGGTGGAGAATCGCAGACGTGTGAGCGAGCTAGCGAGCTAGCAAAAGCATCTGACGATGTGGGTTTTTTTTTGAGCGGGAAAAAGGTTCATTCGTTATGCCATCATGCCCTGCTGGATGAGGCAACTCGTTCGATTTGATAGCAATCCAGCTGTTGCAGTTCATTTTACTTATGATCTGCAATAGCATATAAATCCCAGGCTGTTTCTTCAGACTTTGGAGCTACGAAGCTATTGAAGTAGCTTAGCCTCTAAAGCTAAGCATTAAATCCATCATAGCGCTAAACCTTACAGCCAAAAAAAATCTGTGTTTAGTGAATGTAAGAGCTTTTGTGAAATGCTAAGGTGCTAGCTTTATGCTTTCATTGGTTTTTGTTAGCTATATTCGCCAAAACTACCTTAAATTTTCAACAGTTTGAATCATATTTATGAATTTATTTATTTATTCATAGATACTGCTAGCTTTCTAGATATTATTAATTAGCTAACCAGGGCTAACCTTGAAGGATTTCTTAGAGGATTGAGAGAATTTATAAATCATATTCATAAATGTTCAGTTTTCACAGCTAATACCAGGCTACTGGCAAAAACAACTTTTTCTGTAAGATTTTTTCCAGAAATTCTGAATGTTTAAATTTTGTTTGCTGCTAAATCTTATAACCTACTATCTAACATGAGTTAACCTGACAGGATTTTTGAAATTTTGCTTGCTAGCTAATTAACAAAAGTCCAACAGAATTGTACATAAATATACAGAATAAGCCTTTTTAGAGACTGGACAATTTATTGACTAATAATATTTTATCTGTTATGAGCTAACCTGACAGGATTTCTTTTGTCATTTACAAAAATGTTTAAAAATTATACTCCAGCCTACTTGCTAACATGTGTTAACAGGATTTCTGACAGAATTTTAAAGTAATTTTTCGGAATGTTTGTACTTATTAGAGATAACTCTAGTTAAGTCAGTCACACAAAGATTAATGCTGGCTAATGCTGACCAGTTAAATGTTTCTGACAAGATTTATTTTTGATTAATTCCTAAAAGTTCAAGGATCTATACTAAAACAAATCTAGCTAACATGAGCTAACCTGAAGGATTTTTTACAACTACATGAATGTTCATTTTACATACAGTATATAAAATTGTTAATTAGCCATTTAACTAACAATTCTATGTCATACATGTTCACCGTTTTCCCTGCTGAGGCTAATATGAGCTAACCTGACTGGATTCTGACAGGAATTTTTACTAATACATGTGGATGTTTATAATAATCACTTCTGAAGCTAATCTGTGAACTAATATTAGCAGACCTGGCAAAATCTTTTAAGTCATACATGTAATAATAATTGGTAAAGCTATTCTAGCTAGCATAGCATTCCATGGCAAATCATATTCACAAAAGATTTTACACTAGCTTTTACTGTGAATATGAAATATTTAGAATATATATATTAAAGCAGAAAGAGAGTGTGATCACGCTAAAATCCGTACAATGCTAAATGTCTAGTTGTATGCTATGGCGAGAAACTACATAAACCTTGAGAAACCTCTAACCAGGATTCATTTGGCCAAAACTCCTTAATCACCGTATCTGGTGTACCTTTCCTTATTTTTACGTTTAATTGATGGACTCTCTTTATGACCCTGTGGCGGCGTATAACGCTTTCCTCTCTCAAACATTTTGTTTATAATTTAAGTGTAAATGGGTGAAGCGGCACAAAGAGCTACGTGCTCATTTAATTTCTAACGTTGGAGCGACTAAGTGGACACGTGGTCCCCTGAAGGCATCTCTGTGGAGGAAGCTCATTTAATGCATGTCTGCAGTGTGTGTGTGTGTGTGTGTGTGTGTGTGTGTGTGTGTGTGTGTTTGTGTGTCACTTTTTATCTGCCACTGCGATTAGGAGTGTGTTCAAAGGAAACGGTGGACACGTGTATCTGAGGGGAAGCGCAGCAGGTGCTCCTGTTGAGTAATGCAAATGGGGGAAAGAAAAAAAGCAAACATGAGCCAAAAAGGCCCAGTTGGTTCTCAATGCTTTTCTGTGAAAAAGAAAAAGATCACACTGTGCACTCGCTACTTTAAAAGTGGTTATACACTTTGTAAATCTATGTAAATTGCGGTGAAAAAACTAGTACCGTGTTTATAAATCCTTATTTTTGAAAATAACTGATAAAATGTTGTAATTTATACATATATAAAGATTTATTTTTGCCGGTTTGCTAACACAAATATGAACATAATTTAATAATTCTTACAGGATTTCAAACATTCAGTGCAAGAGTGAGATTCTTAACAGAATTGAAAAATGTGCATAATATTCAATGCTAATGCTAGAGAGAAAGCTAACACCAGCAGATTTTTGCCAGGACTTCCAAACTAAAATCATGATTATGATATGATCGATGATATTATCGATGGCTAGTCAGCTAGCTAACAAATCTGACACAAATTCATATAACATGCACAAGTCATAATACAAAAATGCTCTTAATAACATATACTGCTAATGCTAATCTGATTTTATCATCTTCATAAATGTTCATCATTTCCAACACTCTAGCCTTACATGCTAACATGAGTTAATCTTAGTCTGAGATAATTTAGCTGGATTTCTGGCAGGAATTTGAGACAAATTTATGAACCAGCTTCAGAGCTTCAGAGCTAATGTTAGATAGCTAACGACCTGACAGGAATTTTAAGCCATATGAAATGAGTATTGCTCTTAATTTGACAAAGTCACATTTCATAAATAATTTTCATCGATGGATTTTTCCAGCATAGAGGTCAGTACTGTGAGTTCTTCTCTCATCGACAGGACTAGTTTGGTTTTAACCACTTCTGTTTCCTCCTCACATTCCCAGTTTTCCTGTATTCTGGTTTTCTTTCTATCACTTAAGATAAACAACATTGTGTATAATTAAAAAGAAATTTCTCTCTATAAAGAAAACACTTGATAAATGCTGATTATTTTCAAGCTATGCACCTTACCTAAAGGTCCATTTTTCTTTTAGTTTGCCTCACTCCGAAGGCAATAATTCATGAGCGTGATAAAATATTTAGCCCTATGCTAGACTCTAGATGTTTGCCCCAGCGATTCGTGCAATCGACCACGCTCTGAGATTCAGGTCAGGTTCAATATGAGCGCTGTTAAAAAAAAAAAAATGATGCAAATGCTGAGAACCCTGTATCCACACCGCACGCTACAGTTACGCATTATAAACAGGCAAAGTGGGAAGTCGGGGCGCAAACGAGAAGAATGAGAGAAGAATAATTAAACTGGAATTCCGTACTGCTGGATTCCCGCTACCGAAGCGAGAGTTAATAATTAATCCGGTGTCTGCCTTTTTTACTCTTAGAAGCTGAGACTTTCTAACCTCAAATCAGGCAAAAATATTAGCTTTATTTTATTTTAGAAATGTACATGTAGTCTGTGCAAGTATTTACAACATAGCGTAAGAAATATGCCGTTTCCGGCTCCAGAATGAATCCTGAGTAGATTTTATGCAAAATAAAAATCAGGAGGTCTCTAAACTACAGCCTACAGATACCCACATTTGGAATCTTTTACTCATATCATATCTAAATTTGATAATAAAGGTTGGATTTTAAACTAAAATGTTCCTTAGTTACTAAGAGAGGTCGATAATCAGCAAAAAATTATTATAATTAATTATTTTGGCTTCGCTGTCATTATGAGAGCGGCCTCTAGTGGCGAATCACTGACACTGTACTGTTTTGCATGTAAAACTGCACACTGCACGGAGAGCGATATATTATATTTATTATTTATAATTTATTTTCTAAAAATCTATTCATATTTATTTTCTTTAGCAAATTTTATAATTCACTCCTGGTTTTTGTTTTGTAACAAAGTTCAGTACTGTTTTACATGGAGTGTTATTTTATTAATTTAATTTTTTTTTTTATCGAGTATCCTTTTTTAAACTATCAGTTGTTTAATCGGTTATTGGCGAGTACGATCCAACCTAGCTATTGGTATCAGTTAAAATCCACTACCGGTCGACCTCTAGTCCTTAACGTAGCCTTTTTATGTGTTTGATTCACCCAACAACCACATGCATATGCATGAGTAAGTAAATGTTATGATTTTAATAGCAATGTATATAAAACGTCATTATGACATTAATAATGCTCTTTTAATAGGTGATATATCTGTTAAAAAGTGACGCTTATTTATCTGTACAATGCAGAACAAAATAATCAACTAATCTACAATTAGGAGGAAAAAAAACACAAATAAAATCATAATATAATCTTCACAATAACACCGCTAGTGACTCCGCCCATGTGATCTTCTGGTACAGACCGCCCCGCCCCTATTAAAATTATATATATATATATATATATATATATATACACACACACACAAAACGTATATATAATATTGCCAAAGATTTACATACAGTACACCTAAAAAAAAAACAATTTACCTGTATGACCTTGTTGAAATTCCCATTCCAGATTTATTTCCCCTTTACACTCCTACAATAAGACCAACTCTTCTGGTAAAAGATTACCATTTGTAATTTGGGGATTAGTGTCCATTCATCTACAGAAGCGTTAGTGGGATCAGACACTGATTATGGGATGTTAATGTTGAGATGTTTACTAAAAGACAGGAGGTGGAGCTGGAGGGAGCAGAGCTGAAGATGTTGAGATGTTCGTTGGGAGTGACAACGATGGACAGGATTAGAAATGAGTTTATTAGAGGGACAGCGCATGTAGGACGTTTTGAAGACAAGGTGAGGAAGGTGTGATTGAGATGGTTTGGACATGTGCAGAGGAGAGACATGGGGTATATCAGTAGGAGAATGCCGAGGATGGAGACACCAGGAAGGAGGAAAAGAGGAAGATCAAGGAGGAGGTTTATGGATGTGGTGAAGGAAGACATGCAGGTAGTTGGTGTGATAGAGGCAGATGTAGACAACAGGGGGGTGTGGAGACGGATGATCCACTGTGAAGACTCCTAATGGGAGCAGCCGAAAGAAGAAGAAGAAGAAGAAAGTTTTTTGTTATGATGTAATAGATTGTGTGGGGTTTGTGTTATGATGTAATAGATTGTGTGGGGTTTGTGTTATGATGTAATAGATTGTGTGGGGTTTGTGTTATGATGTAATACATTGCCTGGGGTTTGTGTTATAATGTAATACATTGTGTGGGGTTTGTGTTATGATGTAATAGATTGTGTGGGGTTTGTGTTATGATGTAGTAGATTGTGTGGGGTTTGTGTTATGATGTAATAGATTGTGTGGGGTTTGTGTTATAATGTAATAGATTGTGTGGGGTTTGTGTTATGATGTAGTAGATTGTGTGGGGTTTGTGTTATGATGTAATAGATTGTGTGGGGTTTGTGTTATAATGTAATAGATTGTGTGGGGTTTGTGTTATGATGTAATAGATTGTGTGGGGTTTGTGTTATAATGTAATACATTGTGTGGGGTTTGTGTTATGATGTAGTAGATTGTGTGGGGTTTGTGTTATGATGTAATAGATTGTGTGGGGTTTGTGTTATGATGTAATAGATTGTGTGGGGTTTGTGTTATGATGTAATAGATTGTGTGGGGTTTGTGTTATGATGTAATACATTGTGTGGGGTTTGTGTTATGATGTAATACATTGTGTGGGGTTTGTGTTATGATGTAATAGATTGTGTGGGGTTTGTGTTATGATGTAGTAGATTGTGTGGGGTTTGTGTTATGATGTAATAGATTGTGTGGGGTTTGTGTTATAATGTAATAGATTGTGTGGGGTTTGTGTTATGATGTAGTAGATTGTGTGGGGTTTGTGTTATGATGTAATAGATTGTGTGGGGTTTGTGTTATAATGTAATAGATTGTGTGGGGTTTGTGTTATGATGTAGTAGATTGTGTGGGGTTTGTGTTATGATGTAATACATTGCCTGGGGTTTGTGTTATAATGTAATACATTGTGTGGGGTTTGTGTTATGATGTAGTAGATTGTGTGGGGTTTGTGTTATGATGTAATAGATTGTGTGGGGTTTGTGTTATAATGTAATACATTGTGTGGGGTTTGTGTTATGATGTAATAGATTGTGTGGGGTTTGTGTTATGATGTAATACATTGCCTGGGGTTTGTGTTATAATGTAATACATTGTGTGGGGTTTGTGTTATGATGTAGTAGATTGTGTGGGGTTTGTGTTATGATGTAATAGATTGTGTGGGGTTTGTGTTATAATGTAATACATTGTGTGGGGTTTGTGTTATGATGTAATAGATTGTGTGGGGTTTGTGTTATGATGTAATAGATTGTGTGGGGTTTGTGTTATGATGTAATAGATTGTGTGGGGTTTGTGTTATGATGTAATACATTGCGTGGGGTTTGTGTTATGATGTAATACATTGGGATAAATTTGCATTATAATGTAATACTCTGGGAGGTATAACCTGAATGGGATAAGATAAAAGCCTGATACTGTGTTGAACATAAGAATTACTGCCATAATGCACAAAGTCAGAGAGGCCAGTGAGTGCTAACATTTCAATGGAACACACAGTGGAAGTGCCTGACCTCTTTATCACAGAGACGTCAGTTAATAGCTTATAAAACAAGTGTGATGGTCATGCAGATTACTGACACCATCGCTGTGCCACTCGGACCTCATTATCTTTGGTGAATAAGACAGATTTGTTGCAAGGTGCTCTGTGGGCTACACACCATAACGAGGCCACCACAGATAAACTAATTACAGCGAGTGGCCAGATGATGGAGTCTGATGAGCCTCGAGTCCCACTGTAGACGCACTGAACCCGGGAAATCCAGCTCTTCATTATTACTGATGTGAGAAAGCGTTCGGACTGAGATCGAGCGCAAGCTTTGTGAATATTTCGTTTCTGTTCATGTTTTTCTCTAATTTTGAGTTAATGGCCCTTTCTGTGCTCATTTGTCACAGCCGGTGGAGCAATAAAGAGGCCACAAATTAGGATATAAGTGCATAAAACAATCTTAACCTTCCGTAACGTAAGAAATCCTGCTGATCCAGCAGCTGCAGTATATATTGAATATTAAAGTGATAATCTTGAAGGGCTGGATGAGCATTACAAGATGTGAAGGAGAACAGCTGAGGTGAAGCGGAAAGCATTATAATGGTGTAGGACCTCACACAACCATGGACCTTAAGGTCACTTCCCAGCACTGAGGAGTTAAAACTCTCATTGATGTTTGCAGAATGGAACAAAAGAAAGCTTTTTTTTTCGTACTTATTTTAGATACGGCTTGTTACAGTTAGAATTCTGCTGCTCCAAATCACACACAGAGATAAAGTAGTGCCATCAGATTTATAATAACGAGCTGCAGACGAGCAGCAGACGAGCAGCAGACGAGCTGCAGACGAGCTGCAGACGAGCCATGCCACACATAATGCTCGCGAGTGTTTAAAAATCGGTACTCAAAGGTGTGTTACAGCTGAGTAAAAAAATTTGCAGTGTCAGAATTTGACGTTTCGAGGTTTATAATGTAATAATATTTTGTGTGTGTTTTAAATACAGTGTTGTAACACTTTTGCCTGTTAGGAACGTTTTGTATAAATTAAACATGAATTAGAGTAAAAGTGTAGTTATTTTTTGTAAATGTAACTGAGTGGAATAATAATTTTTTAATTGAACGCGAGTTGAAATTAAATCCCATGAAAATGAAAATGAAGCAGGGCTTTACAAATGGAGTTCAGTTCTACAAGAAAAAATTATTTTCCCAATCGAAATCTTAACCTCTAACACTTCTGTAATGGGTTTTGGCATCTGTCTGTCTATCTGTGTGTCTGTCTCTGTCTGTTTATCACAGACATTTCATGATTCACATGGAGTAATGATGTCACCCAGCAACCTCAAGCACATCTTTAATGGGTGTCTGTCTGTCTGTCTGTCTGTCTGGAACTTTCTGTGTTTGTCTGAATGATGTCACCCTTGCAACCTCCAATGCATCTGTAATGAATATGCCTGCCTGTCTGTCTCGAACCTGTATGACTATCACTGAACTATTATTTTCTTCTGTCTTTCTTGAACATGTCTCTCTGTCTCTCTGTTTGTCTAATTGCAGACGTTCACGTTTGTTTTAAGCAGAGCAATAATGCCATTTTGTAACCTCTCTCACATTTGTAATGGATAAGGGTATCAGTGTGTCTGTCTGCCTCTTAGTCTGTCTATCGTTATCCTCATCGAACCGAACTCGTTCTGTCTGTTTTACATTCATTGTATGTTTCTTGCAGCTTTAGTGCAGCTTCAAAACCCAGTGACTTTTTAAAGATTTTTAAAGAGCAGGTTGGGAACTGCAGTGTCACCTACTTAATTACACCCCCCCACCACCACCCCTTCTCTCCCTCTCTCTCTCTCTCCCTCCATCCCTCCATCCCTCTCTCCCACTTTATCCCTCCCTCCCTCTCTCGTTCCCTCCCACTTTTTCTCCTTCCTTCCCTCCCTCTCTCTCTCTCTCTCTCTCTCTCTCTCTCTCTCCCCCCCTCTCTCCCTCCCTCCCTCCCTCTCTCTCTCTCTCTCTCCCTCCCTCCCACTCTCTCTCTCCATCTCTCTCCCTCTCTCTCCTTCTCTCTCTCTCCCCCCCTAACTCTCTCTCTTTCTCTCTTTTTAAGAGCTTGCATGGCAGGGAAGGACTCAAAGTACATTCTGAGATTAATGGCCACCCTCCTCTCTCCTGCCGTTCTACATTTAAACAAGACATTCTCTAAGGAGACTCTAATTCAAAACAAATTAGCGAGTTAGTGCTCGGCTCACAACGTGAAGAAAAGTGGAGGAATACACTTTAAATCTTTAAAATATTTTAGAACTCTGTCTATCGATTCAGTCTGTCTATCGAAATGCTTTAGATGAAAAGTGTAATTTTTTGGATTCCAGTATGAATTCAAAATATCAGGATATACACAGATCACAGTATCCACATGTGCTGCTGAATTCTGGACTCTGATTGGGCAGAAAGTGTTGATAAATTATCTAAATAGCAACTTACATTATCGTTTCTATAGTAACAGGGACCTTTGAGCACCTTTTTGTGTGTTGTAACAATTTTGCCTGTTAGGAACATTTTGCATTGGTGTTGTTCTGATCACGTGCATTTCCACGTCTGTGATTTCATCACGCACAGCAAGTTAGAACAAAGAGCAAAGGTGAAAATATGGATGAAACTGGGCAAATCTCCCACAGACATTTGACATCCATTTGACATACGGTGCTGAGAACATCGACAGAAGTCGAGAGATCAGGAAGACCTTCAACAAGCTGAAACGCTAAAAATGTCAAAAAACGGTCAGCAACTTGTGCATGATGATCGTCCGAGAACAATTCACATGATCTCACTTCCACACCCACTTTACTCACCAGATTTGGCTCCTGTTGACTTCACGCTCTTCCCAAAGAAGAGGCTCAAAGGTCACCGTTTTGACACCGTTGCGGAGATCCAGGACAAGTTCCAGAAGAACACTGGGAGCACTGTATTACTGTACAACGTCGTGTGGAAACATAGATAAATAAAAACTTTCTTGTAAACAGAGCGAATCTCCAAACTTTTTCATACCACTTCATAAAGGTGTGATGTGCAGGTGAATGGGAAACGGAACTGAATCCATTATTTATATAGAGTTCTCATACATCATTACTTTTACTTTACATCCTAAAGTTTGTTTATTACTTTTATTCGAGTAAAAATGTAAAAGGAGGAGTTTTACTGTTACTTAAGCCACATTTCAGGCAATCAGTACTTTTACACAAGTACAGGAACGATGCAGTTTGGTGCAAATGACGTCCACCACCAAAACCTCCTAATCAATATTAAGGCATGTTTCTTATTTAGACTGGAGTTTTGGAAGCCATGTTTTGGTACCTGAGAAGTCCAGTTGTATTAATGGAACTCATTCGGAGACCGGTTACGCACATGACAGTTCGTTTTCTGCATGGGCTCACAAAAGTCAATACAATGTTGTAAAGACAAATACCAGATAGCGCTCGGCTCTTAACTGCCGTTTTTCCAAGGAGGAGGAGGCATTAATCAAAGAGGCTGGATGAGGCAGCAAGCCTTTAATAAAGGATCCGACATGATCTATGAATGAATTCATAGCAGGAACTGCCTTCATTATGGCTGATATGCTGCTGAAAGTCACCCGTGCTGGATTCAGATAAGAACATTGTCGTACAATAACCGGAATAAACCAAACGATATTCCTTTATTAATGTACAGAGCAGCTTCCGGAATCCCATCAAAATGCTGCAGGGTTTCTGTGATTTCGGTGGAATATATGCAGCATGAAGCCAGTGAGAAAGCCAGTGAGAAATCCAGTGAGGAGTGGGAGCTCAGTGGTTAAAGCTCTGGGTTACTAATCAGAAGATCAGAAGTTCAAGTCCCAGTATCACCCAATCTTGGGCCCTTGAGCAAAGCCCTTAACCCTCTGTACCCCAGGAGCACTGCATCATAGTTAATTATGTGCTCTGACCCCAGTTTCCTAACATCAGTGGTATAAATAAAGAATTCTTCTCTGTTGTAATGTATAACATGTGACAAGTATAAATCACATTTACTCTTCCATGTGGGTCTTTAATCGCGGTTTAAAGGGTGTTTGAAGAACTTCCACTTCATGTAACCACTGGTGTTAAATATATGAATGACTTCATTACTGGACCAAACTGTTTCACTGAATGAATGCATGTGTGTGTGTGTGTGTGTGTGTGTGTGTGTGTGTGTGTGTGTGTGTGTGTGTGTGTGTGTGTGTGTGTGTGTTAGGGATAATTCTTTCAAAAACTTTTCTTCTTCTTTCGGCTGCTCCCATTAGGAGTCGCCACAGTGGATCATCCATCTCCATACTACTACTTAACATCCATAAACCTCCTCCTTGGTCTTCCACTTTCTTGGTGTCTCCATCCTCAGCATTCTCCTACTGATATACCCTGTGTTCCTCCTCTGCACATGTCCAAACCATCTCAATCTCACCTCCCTCACTGTGTCTACAAAACGTCCTACATGTGCTGTCCCTCTAATAAACTCATTTTTAATCCTGTCCATCGTCGTCACTCCCAACGAGCATCTCAACATCTTCAGCTCTGCTACCTCCAGCTCCACCTCCTGTCTTTTACTCAATGCCACGGTCTCTAATCCATACAACATCTCAGGTCTCACCACAGTCCTATTAACTTTCCCTTTCACTCTCACAGATACTCTTCTATCACAAATCACTCCTGCTATCACTCTTCTCCACCCACTTCACCCTGCCTGCACTCTTTTCTTCACTTCTCTAACACACTCTCCATTACTTTGCACTGTTGACCCCAGGTACCTGAATTCCTCCACCTTCTCCACCTCTTCTCCCTGCAACCGCATCACTCCACTGCCCTCCCTCTCATTCACACACATGTACTCTGTCCTACTCTTACTGACTTTCATTCCCCTTCTCTCCAGCGTGTACCTCCACCTCTTCACATGTACTCTGTCTTACTCCTTGTTAATATCATGAACAGCAGCTATGCTAATTTCTCTCCACTGCTTCTCTTTCTCTCCCCATCCCGAGGAGGTTGCTCCAGCTCCAGACACGTCCCACCTCATGAAGATTGTGGACATTTAAAGAAGTAGATGATGAACCAGCAAACATCCCAAACCATCTAGAGACGTACCAGTGCCAATTGGATCCCACTTCATGTGGAGTTTGGACACTGGACCTCTTTGAGTGTTTAAAGGCTCTGGCATGGAGAAGCTGGTGTTGGATCTGTGATGATCACAAATGTTGAGCTATTTTATGAGTTGCTCAGTAGCTCCTGGTTCCATAAACTCAAATGACTGTATGACTGTATGATCTTCTGAAAGATCATCAGTCAGAATCACACACTCCAGTGCTCATGTTAGTTCTCACTCTCCAGTATTCTGTAGTGTTTAAAGACTATAATCACACTCTTGATGTCACCCAAATGAGGATGAGGTTCTGCTTTTGAGTCTGGTTCCTCTCAAGGTTTCTTCCTCATAAGACCTAAGGGAGTTTTTCCTTCACCACAGTCTCCCCAGGCTTCATCATCAGGGATAAACACACATCGTTCACCTTCACTCTTAGATTTTGTAAAGCTGCTTTGAGACGAAGTCTGTTGTGAAAAGCGCAATAGAAATAAACTTGACTTCTGATTTTCAAAGGAACAAAATGACCTAAATGACTCAATAAAAGTTTAGTTCATTTTGATGAACAAGATACAAAGAACCAATTCGCTAATATGTGTGTGTGTGTGTGTGTGTGTGTGTGTGTGTGTGTGTGTGTGTATGTGTGTGTGTGTGTGTGTGTGTGCGTGACAATTCAGCCATGTTTTGCTTATACCATTGCATTAGAAGACACCATGTCCAAGATAAAAACAAACTCTTCTTTATTTTCATTCTTGAAATCCATTTGTTCTGATACTTGTTTTTAAAATTAGCAAAAGATATTAATAATAAAGGAATTAGTTTATCTCAGTTACCCAATAGCGGTTAACTTAATTTATCAACAAACATGTGCAAAGGATGGAAAATGAGTATGGACAAAATACACTTCGTAATCTTAATCTTTTTTCCTTAAAATGACAAAGCCCTGAGTGGATTTATCTTTCAGCTAACACTATACAAACATTAGCAGTTAGAATTAGCTTATCTGGGCCAACCAGCGGAGGTTAGCTTAGCTTATCTGCCGGCGAAGAACCTTATCAACATAATTCTTTTTATTTTTCACTTAAAACTATTAACCAGCCGCCGGAATGTCCTAAGAGAACAGTAACGGCTGGGTGAAAGAACTTTCAGAGTCGTTCTCTGATCTACACACTCGTTCTAATTGTGCTAATAATAATCGTTTGTGTTCACGCGGCACGCTCGAGGCTTCTGCATAATAAATACATACAAGAACAGCAATGACTTTGGTTTCCTGAGAAACATGACAATCATAAATTTCCTGCAGAGTCTAAACATGAGGAATTGTGAGTTATAAAAAATTTTTTTTTTTTTTTAAACGATGAATAATAGAGGAAAGAGGAAAGTGGTGCTTTGGCTTGTCTGAGGTAAATTCACAGAAGAACAGAGAAATAAATAAATGAATGAATGAATGAATGAATGAATTAATGAATGAAAGAAAGAAAGAAAGAAAGAAAGAAAGAAAGAAAGAAAGAAAGAAAGAAAGAAAGAAAGAAAGGCAATTCTAAACTCCACTGCACATTTTATGCTGGATGTTTGTAGAGCTACATTGAGCTACAAAGCTACATTATAATTGGATGTTCATAGAGCTACATAGCGCTCCAAATCTACATTATAGTCTGGTGTTTATAGAGTTATATAAAACTACAAAGCTGCATTATATTTGAATGTTAATAAAGCTACATAGAACTACAAAGGTACATTATATGTGGATGTTCATAGAGCTTCATAGAGCTAAAAAGCTACATTAGAGTTGGATGTTCATTGAGCTACATAGAGCTCCGAAGCTACATTATGGTCAGATGGTCATAGACCTACACAGAGCTACGAAGAAACATTATAGTTGGATGTTCATAAAGCTACACAGAACTACAAAGCTACATTTCAGTCTTGTATTTATAGAGCTACATAGGATTACAAAGTGTTCATAGAGCTACAAAGAGCTAAAAAGCTACTTTAGAATCTGATGTTCATAGGGTGAAAATGTTTCAGAATAGCCTGTTGATCACAGAGATAAATAAAGCTTGCCCTAGAAGCTACATTATAGTGCTACAAAGAGCTATAATGCTTTATAGTGTAGAGCTTTATATAGATACAAAGCTTCAAAGAGCTACAAACATTTCAGTCAGGTGTACATAGAGCTACATAGGAGGCTAGTGCATGTTTTAGATATCACTATAAACCTGACATACATGTGTATAGCGTCATAAGCAAGCATAACATGTAAGAACCCTTGTCCTCGTTTTATTTTTATTCACTGCTGATAATTAAACACTGACATTTTCAACGCAGTGGTTCAGGTGAACGTGACGAGGCACGTGACAGACGAATTAGGATTTCAGTGGACTGATGTTCTTATCTTGGATTTTCTTATTAGAATACTGCTTTAGATATTGCTGTGTGTGTGTGTGTGTGTGTGTGTGCGTGTGTGTGTGTGTGTGTGCGTGTGTGTGTGCGTGTGTGTGCGTGTGCGTGTCAAATTCAGAAATAAACATACAGATGGACAAAAATAAGCACAAATCTGAATCTGAATATTCAAATGATTCATCTCGGACTCTGAACACGAACAGCTCAGATGTTGAAGAGTTCTGTTCGTCTTAAGAGTGATTAAAAACGAGCAGATACGAAACGTCTCAATGTTCTCTCCTAACGCTCCTTAATTAAACACAAGCGATATTTATCTGCCAGCGAGACAGAAGTTTCTTCGGCTCTGAACTGGAGACATTCCAAACCGCGACTCCAAAAATCTGCCGTTTTGATAAAACGTCCTCATTTAGACTGATGCTGTGAGCAATAACTGGCTTTTGGCTTTAAGCTAGCGACACGTTCAGCGCTGGAAGAAACCCGTGAAAAGAAAAAAATCAGCCAAGGAATCGGTGCGTTTAGAAATACTTAGCGTTCACACAGCCAAAAATCTGACGCCGATGTGAGAGAAACTGAGGGTGAAGGATTCATTTATTAGTCTAAATACGAGCTAATGATTCATAACCGAGTGACCGTTTTGTGTGTTAGATCGTAGGAACTTTGAGGCAGTATTCATAAAGCTACATAGAGCTACATAACAGTATTCATGTAGCATTATGAACACTGAGCTTGAGGAGCTAGTCAAATATTCTTGACAATACTAACCATCATAACCTTATTTATGGATGGAGTTTAAAGAGCAACATAGAGAAACAGTACATAGTGCTTCATAGTGCTTCATAGTGCTTTATAGCTCTATTATTTGATGTAACACTGATGTAACCTTTTGAACACTGGCCTTGAATAGAATTACACATGAGCAATTATTGTTAATAATATTAAACATCAGAACCTTATTTACACCTAAAGGTCATAGAGTTACACAAAGCATCGTAGGTATTAATATGCTACATGTAGGTATTAATATGCTTAATGGTTTATTTAAAAACAGTATTCAGAAAGCTTCATAAGACTTTAAAACAGTGTTATTATTACTGGTGACTTCAGATCTTAATTTTAAAGTAGGCTTCATAGAGCTACACAGAGAATTTAGCTTCTTCATAACATTCATTATGTTTGGTGTTTATAGAGCTACATAGTAGATCATTGTTATTGTATATCCTTAAAACTATTTACTATAAACCTGACATAAACCTGACATAAACCTGGTGTAAATCTGACATACTTTACATAAGCCTGACATTCAGATTCACATCTGAATTATGTCAGATTCTCACCTGACATACACCCGATGTAAATCTGACATAAACCTGACATACACCTGATGTAAATCTGACATAAACCTGACATACACCTGACATAAACTTGACATGTATACAGTCTTAAACAAATTAAAGATGTTGTAAGGACGTCTGCCCCCTCAGGTCATGTCGACATGACACTTCTGATAAATGAGTTATGATGCACAAAGTCAGCTCAGAAAGTGTTATAACAGATTTATTATTATGTATTATTGCAGTATTATGAGCAGTAAAGCAGAGACGTTGTAGTAGTGTTAATACCCGGAAGGTTCTGCGCATGCATTCCAGCTCGTCTCTTTTAACGTGTATTTTACCCGAGACATCAGGAGAACATAATAAAGCTGTGATAAGTGTTGATGGTCCTCGGCTGACTCTCGTACCCCTGCGCACTTCTGTAATGAAGCTTCAGAGACACAGCCAGAGAAATCAGATCAAGCGTTAAAGTCCGTAATATCGGCACACGCCGGGGCTCAATCAGGAGAGCAGAAAGAAAATGGGAGTAATCAAAAACGAAGGGCCGACTCAAAGCGGCGTAGCGCTAGCCCTCGTCGTTATCGAAAAAGATTTCACTTTACGCCCACGCTCCACTTGACTGATGATTAATATAAATTGCACAGAAGCCACAGAAGGTTGTATCTTCAAACCGTAACACATGCACAGAAGCACTGATCCGACTTTTATTTCATGATTATTCACCAGTTTCCGGATACGCTTCCGTTGTGGTGAAGCATTGAGCAGGTGTGTGTGTGTGTGTGTGTGTGTGTGTGTGTGTGTGTGTGTGTGTGTGTGTGTGTGTGTGTGTGTGTTTACACTGATGCTGAGATCTTTTCAGAAGATGCTCTGAGTGGTGGAACCTGCTCAGATTTGGTGGGAACGTGCAAACATCTAAGAATCTGAAAGCCCATGGGCGATACCAAGAATAAAGGCACACACACACACACACACACACACACACACACACACACACACACACACACACACACACACGACTATAATCAACCACTAATCATGAAGACTGAATTCTCAACCTGGATGAGGTTTTCCCAAACTTTCATCTCTGGAATCATTGGCTTAGAGAGGAACAGCTGAAGAACCCTTGAGTTAAAGATAAATATCTAATCGGTGGAACGGAACAGCAGGTGAATGTTCACGCTGAATTACTGTCTCTTACATCAACACCTCTTGATGTCAATCTATACGAATCCTGGGCACCTCGCGTTGATCTTAATGATGCCTTCCAACGACGACATCGCAATGTTCTCCGAAAGCTCCTGAAAAAGAATCTGAGCTTTTATTTTGCCTTTCATAAGGACCTGCTGGGGCATGGGGTGGGGAAGGGTCATCTGGTCTCAGCAGGTCTAGAGATAGAGATCTGGGGTTTAGGGATCGTCAGTTCTCCTGCCAGCGAGTATGGAGCAGCAGGGCACTACAGATTGTGTGGTCAGGTGGCTGCTGGTGTTGATTTGGAAAAAGAAGTAGTGAGAGAGAGAGTGGACTAGAGAGGAAGTCCAATCCTGTCACTTTAGAGGACACGCTGAGGTGTCAGCCGTCGCTAATGAAGTGTGTTTGCTGCAGCAAGTAGTGCAACCAAAAAAGAAGGAAAGAAAGCAGAAAGACAGGAAGTGGTGTAGAAGTAGATTGAAGATCGTTCCCTGTTTAACCCGAAAGCACATGTAGGACAAAACCTGAGCTGTTTCACAGCATCCATGTGTAAAATACTGCAGAATAAATAGAGTTTATATATATTTATATAGAATATATAATTATTTATATATAATATAAAAAATTGTTGTAAGATAAATACTCTCTCTCTCTTTTTCTCTCTCTATATACACACACACACACACACACACACACACACACACACACACACACTGTATATATCTTTTTTTTTGCAGTTATAATTTCTAGTTACAAAATGCATTGAAAACGAGTGGGGTTTTACCTCCATCTGGTGGACAAACCCATGAATTACAGCTCATCCAATTTCTAATTCCAGACCAAAACCTAAAGATCTGCTTTATTCTGGTCATCAATTAATATCAAAAGAAATAAATAAATAAATGATGTGGATTACATTGTTTACAGCAAAGACGTTACCTCCTCGGTTTACTGAACATTTAAGGTATCTGAAGTTGTTTCTGTCATCAGAATGTTTTATAGAACGCGTTCATTTTCTCCCATTAAAGACACGAGCAATATTCTTAACATCACAAAGTTCGAGGTCACGTTCCTCCATTAGGCTTAAATAACCCTCTATTGAACTCTTCTACATTTTGTACTGTTATAACCTGGAACTGAAATTCGTTAGGGGAAATACACTGAGGTCTGGTGTTTACAGTTTGGATCAGAGGAGGGAAGTAATAAATAATAAAAGTGTAGCACATCTACTGATAATTATACATGAATAGTTTTTCACTGAAGCAAATTTGTTAAAAATGATGCGGAACGATACAAATGCCAACTTGTGTCCAATACACACTTTTTAAAAAGTCGTTAACTTTTACGCCGATGTGAATCTGTGAATTTGACCGTCCCAGGCGTCGACACACCTTCGGTGCTTTGCCCCTTTTAAAATAATTAAACTAATAATATAGACCTCGACACAGACGTTCTGTTTGTATTATTATTTTTATTTTATTAAAAATACACCATAAACAAAAGGTAAAAATGATCACAGGGCAGCTCTAAAAATACAACAGATGGGAAATCTCAGAGGATTGACTTTACAGCTAATAAACAGGAATAAACAGATCATATCAGCTTCATAGGAATAAAAGGTGCAGAATCTGTTTCAGGAGTGCAAAGGTTTTGGCCCCCTCAGTGTCCTTATAGTCTTTTGGGGATTTAAGTGAATTTTATGTCAGTAATAAAGTAAAGCTTTTTGATTCAATCGACAGGAAAAATTGAAATTAATTCTACAATCCAGATAAAAAACACGGACTGTAAAATCTCAACACATAAAAAAATAAAGATCAGAACCAGAAAAACAACAAATGTGACATCTGTTTAACATTTTAAACACACAACAATGAAATGTAATTATCTAGGAGACTTAGCTCGGTGTGTGTGTGTGTGTGTGTGTGTGTGTGTGTGTGTGTGTGTGTGTGTGTTTTCTCTCCTTACAAACACTCAAGAGAGCTCAGGACCTCCTGAAAAACCTGCAAAACACACAAAAAATGTCTCTTTAGATTTTCTGCTCATTATCATGATCTTTCCAGTCATATGTGGTTCTTCAGCAGTTCCAGCATGACAATTCTCCTGTGCACAAAGCCAGCTCCATGAAGATATACTTCACATGGGTTGGAAGTGTGTGGAACCTCCTCACCTTCATCAGTTCCTGACTTTAGCAAAACCTGTGTCACTGCATGAGCACAAATCTCCACTAAATCAATGGAACATCTTCCCAGACGTGTGGAGAAGATTATAACAGGACTACATGACTTTCACTCACGTCACGGTTTGTGAAGAAGTAGGACAGGGCGATGAAGAGCTTCGTGTCTGTTTTGCTGTATCTCCAGCAGTGAAGAGCCTGACCTGTGGGTCATCACACAAACAAGGAAATCCACATTATAATTAGATCTGAATCAAACCCAGAACAGACCATCGTCTCCGTGTTCTCACGTCCTGAGCTTTCTCATGACTCGTTCATGTCCCTCTCTATGTGTGATAAGAGATCATTTCTCCATCTAATCTGCAGTGTTTCACCTCTTTACCTTGAACCCTCTGCAGGAAGCCTCCGGTCTCGTCCCCGATGCAGAAGCAGCCTTGCTCGAAGCTGATCTGCTCGTATTTCTGCATGTTGGTGAGCACGGTCCCGTGAACGGGAAGGTACAGAGTGCTGCCGTTCGGCTCCCAGCTCTCGGAGAAATACACACCTCTCTGACCGTCGATCCGCACAAACACACCTGAATACACACAGAGGACAGGAATGAGGAGGATCTGAGATCAGGATGCTCAGGAGATTGAAGAAGTGCATGTTTTCTTCTGCCTCGTCTTGATAAAAACTTTGAAAAACTTTTGGTGTGTCTGGTCAGGCCTAAAGATAATCACACGGGTGAAAGGTCATGACAGGACGGTGATGACATGGGTAAGATGAAGCCTCCTAGTTTCAGCTTCTCTGATCTGCTGCGCTTCTCCTGAGCTTCTCCTGCACTTCTCCTAGGCTCCTCAGCTTCTCCTGAGCTTCTCTGCAGCTTTTCCTGAGCTTCTCCTGCGCTTCTCCTGCGCTTCTCCTGAGCTTCTCTGCAGCTTCTCCCAGGCTTCTCAGCTTCTCCAAAACTTCTCCAAGCACACACAAATCTGTTGCATTTGCCAGCTCAATTGATAGAGAAATATATACATATACATACATATATATATATATATATATATATTTATTATTATTATTATTATTATTATTATTATTATTATTATTATAAGTTTTTGTTTTTACAGCATTTGCATGACTTACTGTGGTTTCTGGTTGTTTCTTTAGCAGGAAAATCATCTCTACACTCTCCTCTGTCTCCATTCACGTTTGGAAAATCCGATCTTTTGCGTTTTTGGGGTAAAACCCCTGCAGATGTTTCATGCTGCCATTCAGGAACATGTGTGTGTCCGTTAGTGGAGGAATGAAACCCACAGAGATCCATGTTTACAGCTGAGCATCGAGCAATCTAACAATCACCTGCAGGTTTAGAATCCTGAAAATTATAATTTTAATCAAATAGAATTAATTTGCACTTTTTTTGCTTTTCAGGATTAAAACTGAGTCTCGAGACAGAGTGTGTCCTGCGATACTGCCTGATCAAAAACCTCACATTTACCCTGCATGTTAAATACCACAATATTTACGCCATGTCGTGTTTCATTTTTATTTTTTATTACTATAAATCCTATAAAATATTAAACAAAGAAAACCTTTTTATATACTGTACATAAATGTTTTAGATCAGTAATATACCCGGACCTCAAAACCGGCGGTCTTAAGGGGCCTTCCTGGTAAACTGCGCATGCGCACTACAAACCCGGAAGTCGTGGGTTCAGCAGTGTGTCGCTGCAGATCATTCAAGGAGAAACAAACTCGAATATTTGAGTTAAAATGTTTAAACTCGAAGGATTGGGACCCAAATTAGACCCGGAGGAGATGAAGAGGAAAATGCGGGAGGATGTGATTTCATCCGTGAGAAATTTCCTCCTTTATGTCGCTCTTCTGAGAGTCAGTAAGTGTCCCATGTGTGGAGGATTTGAGAACATCCTGAATAATCACAATCAGCAGAGTTCTTATAGATTATTATTGTATTATTGTTATCATTTGCAGTCGATGATGGAGATCCAGATTTGCAAACAAATCCGAGCTTCTTTTTAGGTTCACTCCAGTGTGCACCTCTGATCATCAAACCTTCTCGAGGTTCTTCTTCAAACTGATGACGCAAACTTTTAATCACATACTTGTACAGAACAGTGTTTGTTCAGAAGATTCCCAATCCCAAAAGCATGATGATGCTTCTCCACACAAACCTGAGCTCCATTAGGACATGGTTCTTGGTGTGGAAGAACCTTTCCATGACCTCCTCAACTAGGGGAATGCGATACTGGCAAAAAAAAAATTTGAATTTCGATTTCTTTGCGGGATTTGATCTATTACTATAATTAGACGATATTTTGCTCAGTGTTATTGTGCTGGTACGTTAAGGACCACCGTGGACTGATGCCTCCTTAAATTCTTAAAGTTCTTCATATTCTGGTCAATAACCGATTAATCGTCCGACCATAAACAATAACCGTTTTTCAAAACGGATAAAAAAAAAACAAACGCCATGTAAAATAGAACTGAAACAAAGAAAACAAACAGCACGTGGCGACCTCTAGAGGCCGCTCTCGTAATGACAGCAGACCAGAAGCAGGAAAAACTATCGATATGAATTTTTGCTGATATTTCCAGCGGTCATCTATCTGCTGATTAATCAGGAAAAATGTTTTTATACTGAATGTTGCGTTCGCTTGAGCCTGAGGCAGGAGATGATGGAGCGCATTGCTGGAGGTGGAAGCACGTTATGTTTGAAAATGTTTTATATTGCCAGTTTTGCCTACGACAGACGTCGAGCGAACGTCAGCGACGTGATCACGTCATTCAGAGAAGGAAAATGACAAGCAGCAGCACCTAATTCACAATAAACACCGAATTAGACGGAGACAAAATGACAAACGTTTCGATAACTGATGGTCCTGAAGCTCATCCGTAGTCTGGTATTGACCCAATTTTACTTAGTGGTCCAGAAGAAGTACCAGGTCTCACCACGCTACTCATCCTTACTCCTCACTTCCGCCAGTATCAGTGTCTGAACTCACTCGTGCTCCTGAACACAAATCTCTACTGACACACCACCAAAATCCAGTGAAAAACCTTCTCAGAAGAGTAAGGAGGACATTGTAGCATTAAAGGGGGAATGAGTCTTGAACGAGATGTTCACTAAGGAATATATTTGTCATGGTCAGGGCTGCACCTAAACAGTCATGGTTTCTTCTGTTTCAGCTCCGTACGTCCTGAAGAAGTTGGACAGCATATGATGATGGAGACTCGCCTGTAAAACCCATGGAACAGCATCGTCCTTCATCATCATCATCATCATCGGCGGCAGCAGCACAATGACATGTTTGTTTTTTCTCTGGAGGACTGTCATTTAATTTAACCTTCTTTTCTTCGTGTCTGAGGCAGTTGATGTCTACAGACGTGACGTGACGCGATGCAGCTGCTGTGTTGGTCCTGTGACCCAGACTACACGAGACATGTTTAATGTATGCGACTTTTTTCTGTGAACAGATTTTATGTTTATTAAATATGACTCACGACATGAATAAATTAAAATCTTGGTCCATCGGCGTGTGGAAGTCGAGCCTTAAATTAGTCTTATGATATTCTTCTTAAAAAAATAAAAAAGTATAACATTTCGACTAAAAGACCGGAGGTGGAGCTGGAGGTAGCAGAGCTGAAGATGTTGAGATGTTCATTGGGCGTGACGACTATGGACAGAATTAGAAATGAGTTTATTAGAGGGACAGCGCATGTAGGACGTTTTTGGAGACAAGGTGAGGGAGGTGAGATTGAGATGGTTTGGACATGTGCAGAGGAGGAACATGGGGTATATCAGTAGGAGAATGCTGAGGATGGAGACACCAGGAAGGAGGAAAAGAGGAAGAACAAGGAGGAGGTTTATGGATGTGGTGAAGGAAGACATGCAGGTAGTTGGTGTGAAAGAGAGATGTAGAGGACAGAGGGGGATGGAGACGGAGGATCTGCTGTGGCGCCCCCTAATGGGAGCAGCTGAAAGATGATCATAAAATATTAAATTGGTTTATATTTCATTATTGTGCACTGATATTAGATCATCATTATTCATAATAAATATTAAATGTATTTATTTATATATGATTAGAATTTTATTTTATTAAAGCATATTGCAGTAATTTAGGTTGCTCAGAAATGCTCAATTCATTATTAATAGAAAACATTGTTAAAATTATTTTTATACTTTTTGATTAAATCTTATTGCAACATTTTGTTTAAACAAAAAAAAATGTAAACGTTTACTCCACACTGAACATTAATATTTATTAATTTATTTAATTAATTGATTTAAGTCACAGTCGTTGATTCTAAAGGTTAAGTAAAGTAGTGCAGCTGGAACATCTGGATCAGTGACAGCGATGCTCTTCTGAGGGGTTAAGAGGAGTGTTGTTTTCCATCAATCACCACTAGGAGGCGTTACAGCGTCAGTTCGTTGGGCATGGCATCTCCAGTCAGACCACACAGCAGGTTTTGGGCCGAGAGCTGAGCCATGACGCCTCGCGTGAAGTAGGTGGCGCTGCCGATGTGAGGGAGAACCACTGCGACGCCCCCAAGACAGAACACACACACACACACATTATTATAGGAGTCAGGAATTATCTTTATTATATTTTGACTATTTAAAAAAAAAAATTATTAACAGCACTGAATGACGGTTTAATGATCCACATAAGTTTTCAGGGGAACTTTAAATTATAAATACATTTTGAAGCTTCTCTGATTTATATAAAACTCTGATCATATTTAAATCAGTCCAAACCGCAGTTGTCGAGGCCGAGGAGCGGATGATCGGTGGGTAGCGGCTCAGGCGTGGTCACGTCGAGACCCGCTGCAGCGATCTGACCGCTGGTGAGAGCTTCGAGCAGATCCTCCTGGTTTACAACCGCTCCTCTAATCAAAAACACTCCATCATCATCATCAAGATCATTCAATCTTATTGACATGGAAGTGTTATTGTGTCATAAAGAAAAGCAGCCAATCAGAATCTCATATGCAAATTAATGTCACGCAACACAGAGTTCCTGAGGAGGGGGCAGGAATGGGCGGGGCTTGTTAGGGGGCTTGTGATTTTATTTTATTTTTTATACAGGTATTCCCTGAAGTCAAGACAAACCTACCCAGGAGTCTTTAAGAATGGGGATGAGTACGGTGTGGTATAGAGATAATCATTAACAACACACACTCGTGTACAGTAGAAACTTTACAGTTTATATGTTCTGAATGTAGCAGCGGGTGTGTGGACGAGTGCCGTGAGGCAGAGCGGAGCCAAGCGAGAAATAAAAACTGGGCTTTGAAACACCAAACAAAAAAACGAGCTCCAACACAGAGACAACTGAACTCCGTCGACCGCTGCCGAGAACAAGGAATCGTACAAGGTGTCACAACGTTGTTACATTACTGTCGTATTAAAATGTACACACACACACACACACACGTGGCACCTTTTAGTCATTGGATTTATGCATCAGGCAACAGGTGAACATTTTGTCTTCAAAGTCGATGTTAGAAGCAGAAAAATGGGATTTGAGTGAGTTTGACAAATTGTGACGTCTAGACGTCTGGGTCAGAGCGTCTCCAAAACTGCAGCTTTTGTGGGATGTTCCTGGTCTGCAGTGGTCAGTATCTATCAAAAGATAGATACTTCAAGGAAGGAACAGTGGTGAACCGGCAACAGGGTCGTGGGGGTCCATAATGCACGTGAGGAGTGAAGGCTGGTCCGTGTGGTCCGATCCAAAAGACGAGCTCCTGTAGCTCAAACTGCTGAAGTTGTTCATGTTGATGCTCTGAACAGCTTTAGCACCAAAAGGGGGACCAACAGAATATTAGGCAGGTGGTCATAATGTTATGGCTGATCAGTTTATATACTGTCAAAATATATACAGGTCGTCCTCGTCAAACAAATCATAAGTCGAAGATGGTGCTCTGACTGTGACGGTCTTTCCTGGTTCATGCTCTAAACTGATGGCTTTCCTCTTTTTTTCACTACCAGCAGGAGGCGTACTTGGCGCTTGGAGAACATGCTTTTATCACTGAAATTGGTGTTTGAAACCATTTGAAACAGGATTTTTTACTTTACTCCGTCGAGCGCTAGCGAGAGTGGGGCATCTCACAGGGGAGAGATTCGCTCATCCCAGCTGCGTCCAACGTATCGTAACATCGTACACTGCTGCCTGCGTGAAATTGTTTATATTTTATATATTTTATATCGAAAAACCGTAAATCAGACCATCGTAACTCTGGGATTATCTGTACTGGCTAAAGGGGTGCCAAAACTTTAGCGTTCCTCACCTGCTGGTGTTGATAAAAACTGCCGTGTTCTTCATTTTGCTGAAAAACTCCTTGTTACAGAGCTGCTGTGTGTCCGGGCTCAAAGAGCACGAAACCACCACGAAATCACTCTCACACAGCAGAGAGTCCAGAGCCACTGTGAGCCAGAGAGAGGGAGAGTGTCAATCAGTGTGTACACACGCGCGCGCGCACACACACACACACACACACACACGCACGCACGAGAGAGAGAGAGAGGGAGAGAGAGAGAGAGAGAGAGAGACAGACAGACAGACAGACAGACAGACAGACAGACAGACAGACAGACAGACAGACAGAGAGACAGAGAGACAGAGAGACAAAGAGAGAGAAACAAAGAGAGAGAGAGACAGAGAGAGAGAGAGAGACAGACAAAGAGAGAAAGAGACAGACAAAGAGAGACAGTAAGACAGACAGACAGACAGACAGACAGACAGACAGACAGACAGACAGACAGACAGACAGACAGACAGACAGACAGACAGAGAGAGAGACAGACAGACAGACACTGACAGAGAGAGAGAGAGAGAGAGAGAGAGAGAGAGACAGACAGACAGACAGACAGACAGACAGACAGACAGACAGACAGACAGACAGACAGACAGACAGACAGACAGACAGGAAAACAGTCATTATGTTCTATCCATGACTCATCCTTCACTTCCTTTATTAATGACTTTCTAATTCTCGTTTTTTTTTCTTTTCTCTTTCAGAACTCGTATTTTCTCTCACCATGTTCTCCATCCACTTCTCCAGCCTGAGGTTTGGGCTGCCGTCCTGAATACAGCAGACGCTTAACTCCGAACGGCTTCAGTCTCCGTGCGATGGCCAAACCTGCACACACACACACACACACACACACACACACACACACACACACACACACGTCTAAAACCACAACAACGTGCAGCCTAAATATTGGCACCCATGAAGGTTTATAAAAATTTGACAATTTATTATTATAATTTATAAAAATAATAATAAATTGTCAATATCTTATAAAAATAGAGTTTGGCCCATAAAGAGAGATTACTCACTCTGTGATTATCAGAATCAGGTTTATTGACCAAGTGTTTTGACACACACAAGTAATTTGTGCATATTTGTCACATTATAATGATTCGGATGAGCAAGATCATTTAAATATTACACAAAAATAATACAAAATGCAGTTTTTAAGCGATCATTATATTTATTATGGGAAAAATAGCTGTTCAAGCTGGTTTAGCCTTATGTGAAAAAGTAATTGCCCCTTAAACCTGTTTGTGCCACCCTTGTTAACAGCAACTGCAATCAAGTGTTTGCAATAACTGCAATCGAGTCATTCACCTCCATGTGGAGGAATTCTGGCTCCACTCTTCTTCTCTTTCTTCTACAACCAGCTATTAGGTTAAGGGGGCAATTACTTTTTCACATAGGGCCAGGCAGGTTTGGAGAGCTTTTACCCCGTAATAAATGGAATCAACATTTTATATTTGCTTATGTTATCTGTGTAATATTACAATTTGTTTTATGATCTGAATCATTAAAGTGTGACAAACATACAAAAAAAAAATATCTGGAACTTTTTCACTGCACTGCACTGTAGACACTGCACTGTAGACACTGCACTGCACTGTAGACTGTAGACACTGCACTGCACTGTAGACTGTAGACACTGCACTGCACTGTAGACTGTAGACACTGCACTGCACTGCACTGTAGACTGTAGACACTGCACTGCACTGCACTGTAGACTGTAGACACTGCACTGCACTGCACTGTAGACTGTAGACACTGCACTGCACTGCACTGTAGACTGTAGACACTGCACTGCACTGCACTGTAGACTGTAGACACTGCACTGCACTGCACTGTAGACTGTAGACACTGCACTGCACTGCACTGTAGACTGTAGACACTGCACTGCACTGCACTGTAGACTGTAGACACTGCACTGCACTGCACTGTAGACTGTAGACACTGCACTGTAGACTGTAGACACTGCACTGTAGACACTGCACTGCAGACTGTAACCTATATATATATTTTTTTATATAAGTTTTGTGCATTTATGTGAACTGTAATCAAAGCTCTTTGTGTGTGTGTGTGTGTGTGTGTGTGTGTGTGTGTGTGTGTGTGTGTGTGTGTGTGTGTGTGTGTGTGTGTACCTATCCGTCCCAGGCCGATAATCCCGACTGTACTGCCGGAGAGACCGTAACCACACAACCACAGGGGCTTCCATGAGCTCCAGCCTCCACTGCCACGTCAACAAACATCCCATAATTCATTCATTTATCACTAAATAGATCTATTCATTATTTTTTAGGTATAAATCAGTAAACTGTTCCTGGACTGACCTTTTGACCTCTTGGATGCCCTCGGGTAAGCGGCGAGCCGTAGCCAATAAAAGAGCAACGGTCAACTCCGCTGTAGCATCGGTCAATACATCAGGGGTGTAGCCCACCCTTATACCCCTGAGAGACAGTGGGATTGATGGATGGATGGATAGATGGATGGAGAGTCAGGCAGAAAAAAAAAGAAACTATTGGTTTGGAACAGCTGCATTACAGAAACAGCTGGGCAGGCCATGCCCTTAAGAGAGTATAAGCCACACCCCCTTTCTATCATCCAATCATAATGATTTCTGAAACATCAGGTTCCTCACCGCTTCTTGATTTCATTGATGGCGAGGTGGTCAAAGCCCACAGACATCGTACTGATCACCTTTAGGTTGGGTCCTGAGCGACACACACACACACACACACACACACACACACACACACACACACACACACACACACACACACACACACACACACAGTGAGAACAGGGAATGACAATTTGTGAACGTTCAGCAATATTAAATGCAACTATATAAATAAAGAAATAAAGAAATCACACTTTGTGGCAGGATGTTACAGGAAAATAATCAACGTTATGGAGGCTCATCTGACATTTATCACACCACCCTGTTCTTGATTATTTCCCCATCACAGACTGGCAAGCAGTGTTTTAATATAAGTTACTGTAAGTGAGACAGTGTGTGATGCTCAGTGTGCTGCAGCAGCGTTTCTCACTAGACACTTCCTGTTTCAGCACGACGAGGCTTTGTGCTTTAAATAAGGAAGCAGCTTCAACATGTTTCACTGACTAACTTCCCCTTCACTCGTTCCTCGACATGGTGTTGAAGGTCAGGTCATCTCATCAAGAACATGCACACAAACACACACAAACCCACACCCACACACACACACACACACACACACACACACACATAGAGAAAGTGGCACAGAGGCCGAAGCTCACCAGCTGCATCAAGAACCTCAGCATCGATCTGATCTGAGAGCAGACACAGGAGACCGTGAGCTCCTTTCACCTTCTTCAGAAGCTCTGCACGTGGAACAGGTTCATCAGAGTCCCACAGCAACACATCACACCTGAGAAGTACACACACCACCACTGGGATAATATATCATTGCAAGTAAAAATATTTTTAATTGCAAATAAAATTATTTAATATAATTATAATATATGAATCATAAGAATCACAATATACACAATGTATTATTTATTAACATTTTTTTGTTAATATTACTATTGTCATTATTATTATTATTATTATAATTGTTTTATTTTGGCAAAATAATTTTTATTGCAAGTTTTTTTCTATAATAATTATAAATTTAAGAATCAGAATGTTTTCTTATTAATACTGTATCGAGAATACGTTCAGGTATGACCCCGCCCCTTTAGGCTCCGCCTCCTACAAGTCTGAAGCTGGAAATTAATTAAAAAATCGTCCAGAGAATGAATATAAATATATATAAAGGTTTCTTATATAGAATATACAGTATAATAGACTATAAGTAACAGAAGGACAGCACGTGAGTGAGGATAAAACATCTAATCTAGTAGAATCTGATCTATTCAGCAGACTGGTTGTGTATTAGAAAGGATTAGACTGACGTCACGTGGGATCTAAACCTGGTGTTTGTGAAGTCTTGAAACTCTTTAGGGTTTGGACCGCATGTCCTTCTCTGAGTGAGAACTGAAGTTTTTGTGAGAAAGTGAAAGAAACCTGCGCACATGGAGGCTTTCTGTAGCAGCTTCATGCCCTCCTGTGGAATGCGTCTGGTCACAAACACCTTCATCATCTGGCTCGCGCTCATGGCCACACAAATCTTTTCAAAGGCTTGTACCTGCAACAGCACCGACACTGACCAGGGAAGGACTTTAGTCTGCAACTCCCAAAAGACCTTTAAATGCGCATGCGCACACCGACTTCAGTTTAATTGCAGGGGAAAAAGGAAGCAAACACTCGGGCTGTGTCTCAAATCACAAATCTCTCTCTCTCTCTCTCTCTCTCTCTCTCTCTCTCTCTCGCTCGCTCGCTCCCTATGTCTCTCTTCTCTGAAAATATATTTTTATTATAACCAATCAGGTGAGATGAGGGGACAGAATTCCCTGCAACACCGAGACACGTAACATTTCCGGTGGTGGTCACGTGCACCGCAGTCAGAATGCCTTCATTATAAATAATAATAATAATAATAATAATAATAATAATAATAAAAATAATAATAATAATAATAATAAAATACAGCATATATTATCATTCATAAATATAATAAAAAAAGGCTACTAATGCATGACGTTTGCAATATAAATGTAATATTCATTAATTGGCAGCAATTAAGTGCGCAGGCGCAATCAGGTTCAAAACCCAGCCAGGTCGTTACACAAGAAAAGTGTAATAATTTTTTTTTTTTTTTTTCTTAGTAAAATTTTTTTTCTAAAATGGTCTAAGAATGAAGTAGTGTGTCCTCATGGCCCTTTAATGGAGAAACCGTTCCTCCTGGTCCGCCTCTTCCATTTAAGGCCACACGCCTGCGCTGAGAGCCTCTGAGTGTGTACTCACGCGTACTGCGTAGTGCGCGAGGGTGCGTGTCCTCCTCAACCTGTCCACACCTGTGATCACCTCACCTACCAATCCTCATGCAGACTACCGGGTGTATAGGCATGCATGTGTGACACGACAGCCCGTGTGTGTGTGTAAGTGTGTGAGTGTGTGTGTGCGTGCAGGAGTGTGTCAGTGTGTTAGTATGGTAGTAGGGTTAGTATGAGTGCTGTCTGTGTTGTGCTTCCTGCTTCCAGGATGAGAGCTTCACTCCCCTTTCCTCAGCGCACAACTTTCTAACCAGCAGCAGCTCAGAGGAACGCGGGATTATTTTTATCATTTCAGACACAAGACAAGGAATAAATATTATATATATTCTTTCTCCCTTTTATTTCCTTTCTGCACAGATCTCAGGTAATAAGCGGTCGTGGCGCGTTTATGTCGTTTGTGTTGGTTTGAGGAACTGGGATTGCGCATAGCTGTGTTACAAATGTAGCTCACAAATATCTGCTTCATGTATAAATATATATTAATGTACAATTCTCTCAGTCTCAACGTGCACGCGGATTAAATTTATACGCAATTTTGCGGGGTTCATAACGACATTATAGCCTGTAAACGCGTGCGTGCGTGTGCGCGCGCCGTTGTGACACGCCGACGTGTTTCTGCGCGCTGATGATCTTTATCGCGTAAAAAATGACCCTGAGATGCAGTCGGAATGAATCTGCTGTATGGATCTGCTTTAATGGAGGAAGGTGTGCTATGTTACCTGCCCAGGTGTTAACACCTGGGGGAGGGGTTTTGGTTGAGTGGGTGGGGGTGGAGATGGGGGTCTCTGCTCTATCCTGTAGTCTGGAAATGATGTAACAATGGAATAATATTGTAATAAGAGCCGTCACAGTGAGAGTAGAGACTGATCCTGTGAGTAGTGGGAGTGGGAGCTCAGTGGTTAAGGTGCTGAGTACCTGATCAGAAGGTCGGGGGTTCAAGCTGCCACTCTTGGGCCCTTGAGCACGGCCCCTAACCCTCTGAGCTCCAGGGGTGACTTATCACGGCTGACATGCGATGAAATAATTTCACTGTGCTGTAATGTGTATGTGATAAATAAAGATTTATAATCTGTAGTAAGAGTAAAGATTAAAATGTACACACACACACACACACCAGACGAAATTACTCATTTTATTGAATTATTTTATAGAGATAAGAAAATTAAGACCTTTATTCAGTGATATTGTTGATATAATCTGTTGTAATGTGATTGTAGTATGTATTGTTTATAGTGTGATATCTGGAGTATATTGGGTGATATTAAGGGTATAACCTGCTGTATTGTGGTGGATTGTGTGAGATTTAGTATTTAATACAGTAGAGTGAGTACATTTACATTACATTCATGGCATTTATCCAGAGTGACTTACTGAGGAGTTGCCGTGTAAGGGCCTTGCTCAAGGGCCCCATCAGTGGCAGCTTGGTGGTGCTGGGGTTTGAACTTGTCACCTTCCAATTCAGAGTCTAGTGCTTTAATATCTAAGCTCCCACCTCCCATGGCACAGGTATGGTGTGTAGTGTGTGGTTTTGTGAGTGTAGTCTGCGATCTTGTGCTTATTGTGTCTCGGGTACAGACGTTGGTGTTGTAGTCTTGTGACTATTATTAGAATCCTCATTAATACAGTGTGAGATTAAGTATCATCAGTGATTTGAATATCGTCTGTAAAAATGCACGTGCAGTCTGGTGAAAGTCACGTCTTCAGCTTCAGAGTCTGTAGTCCCGTGAGTATCGTCGCTCTCGATATGAGTGAGATATTTCTCAAACTTGTGTCTCAGTAAAATGCTTGATCATGTGGTCTGATTCACTCAATGATAAATATTCACTCTTACTGCCGTCTGCTGTACCGGGTTTTAGAACTGACCCGAGAAGAAAAAACCTCAGGGAGAAAGTCAACTGTCCCACAGCGTTCTCAGGTTACACATGACTCTCTTACTCCTCCGTCGTGTCCTCACCAGGTGAAATCGCCCAGGAAATGTTCTGGGTTTGAGTGCACGA
Source organism: Silurus aristotelis (assembly GCF_946808225.1). Classification (NCBI taxonomy): domain Eukaryota; kingdom Metazoa; phylum Chordata; class Actinopteri; order Siluriformes; family Siluridae; genus Silurus; species Silurus aristotelis. Next base: position 1,149,527 of record NC_139587.1, on the reverse strand, counting down.
GGTGATATGTATAAGTATGTGTGTGGTGTGAGCTGCACCTGGTGATTCTGGTGAGCGCTGCCAGGTGAAGTGCCTCAAACGATGAGTAGAAGATGACACGCCGATTGAAGTGTGGCAGGTAGACTGCACCAGGTGATATGCGGCAGGTGATGTGCACTAGCTAATGTGAGACAGGTGACGTGCATAGAGTGACGTGCCAGGTGAATTATGCAAGGTGTTGGGAGACAGGTGAATTATGTCCGGTGTTGGGACACAGGTGAATTACGCCATGTGTTGGGAGACAGGTGAATTATGCCCGGTGTTGGGAGACAGAGTGCCGAGTGTGCTAAATGAAGTGCCCTGACTGGTCCGTACACTCCTCAGCACTCTTCTTACACCATCAGCAGGAGCATCAGGTTACGCTTTGTGCTGCAGTGTAAATATTATTCTTTTCACTTTTGTTGTTCCACAGCAGGAGTTTAAACACGTTTGCACGGGTCACGTCTCACCTGAACGGTGTTTCAGAGAGCCAGGAGCCGGGATGGCGTTAATGACTTTGCACAGATCGTCGTCTGTCTCCACAGTGAGTCTTACAGCAACATCTAATCTTCACTAGTCCATAATAACGAGCTGCTTTTTTATTTTATAAAGATTTCAAATGATTTCACAGCTTCCCCAGGTACCAAAATTTAGCCTAGCAAAAAAAAAAAAATCTAATTCAGTTAGCTAAATCTGACCTAGCGAGCGAAATGTAATCTTTAACCTAGCATGCAAAGCTAAACTAGCCAGTCAAAGCTAAACTAGGAAAAAACATTTAAAAAAAAAATTAACTTAGCAAGAAATTGGTTTAGTTAAATCTGACCTACTGAGTGAAAGATGATCTAACCAGCAAAGTTTAATCCAGAAAGTGAAAGCTAGCCTAGCAAGAGTGGAAGCTAACCTGGTCAGTGAAAGCTAACTGTAGCTACTCGATCCATACTGAAATCAAGATTCGTACTGAGCTTGTGCAAAAACTCAGGTTTTGTTTGATCGCTGCCAATTTCCAGATCGCTAACATTTTTTTTATGACAGTCTTTTGAGTTTTATGTACAGCTTCAAGAATTTCTCTTAAAAGGAGAAAATCCTGATAATTTATCATGAATGAAAAAATATATTGAACGAATAAAGAAATCAATATCTTTTGTGTTTCTTAAATGAAGACAAGTAGACGCATTTGTGGACATGCGCAGAACAAATCGCGTTTCCTGTACGGGCCGAGTAGCGACACTAACCTAGCAAGAGCGAAAACCAACCTCGCTAGTGAATGCTAACATAGCTAACTCAGCTACTCTTTCTTTTTCATTCGGGTTGTAATATTTCACATGATATATTCATTATTAATTAAAAAAAACTTTCTTTTTTGGAAATATGCACATTACTGCATGACTTCACGTTCATTTGAACATTTGCATTTCATCCCTTCATCTTCATTTTTCCCTCTCTCTTTCTCTCTCTCTCTCTCCCTCCCTCTCTCTCTCTCTCTCTCTTTCTCTCTCTCTCTCTCTCTGTGCTTCATGTTGATGCCTTCTGGTTCTTTCAGTCTTTCAGCTGGTATGTGGCACTCCTCTTTGGTATGTACTCATCTCATGTTGAGAAATTCCTTCCTTCAGCACATGTTGTAATCATGTTTGTTTCGTTTCTTTCCGCCCAAACGAATCCGTTTGGTTCGAAATACAATATTTACATCGCAAAGACGATGAAACTGTCCTCCTTTTACGGGGTTTAACGCTCGTTCGAGTACAAGCGCTCGGCATGTCTGCACTTGTCCTCTATCGTCTTTATCTCTTTTTGCTTTTGCTTCTCAGTCTGGACATGTCAGTTGCATAGTAGGTCTCATTTCTGTCTCTGGTTTCTTCCCTGTCTCTCCTCCCTGACACTATCTCCTTTTACACAAGTTTCCTTGGTGTCACGTCATGATGTGTGTAACCCAACCGCACTGCTGCATATCTAGTGGCTTCCTTTTTTCCTTTGGTGTGTTATCATACGTTTCACTCTACAGTCATCTTTATCTAACTCTTGCAAACTATCAATACTGGATTGTGATTGGTTAGAAAACCAAGTGTGATCACTGAGAAGAGTAATAAAATATTCCACTCAAGTCAAAGTGCTGTTTATTCAGTGACAGTGAAGTAAAAGTTACCGGTCAAAAACTCTAAACAAACTGGTTTTCATGGAAGGAACACTTTTACAAATTAAAGTGCAATACCGATAAATAAATAAATAAATAAATAAATAAATAAATAAATAAATAAATAAATAAATAACACTAGAGTCCATGTTTTGAGTCTAAAGCAGCCCAAAATAATCTCCTGTTATAATGTTGCATATGATAATGAAAGTAGTTGCGAATGCAGATTTCAGAATGCAGTGTGTATACACACACACACACACACACACACACACACACACTCTCTCTCTCTCTCTCTGACAGAAAGCTAACGTAGCTATAAGTGGAAGTGTGAGTAGAGCCTGGTGAGAGAAAACATTTCCGATCTCCTTTGTTTTCATATCGATTTTCTGAAATTTATAAAAATTAACACAATAAAACATTAAATCTGATCCAGGGTTGCATGTGTTCAAGCATTTCTTCAATTCCCTGTTTGTCATTTTGGTTCTTGCAAAATTAAACGACGTCCATAAGAAGAAAAAAAAACACTCAGTTGCATGCATTCGCTGCTTACACGTGTAAACGTAACGACAGGACGTATTGCTAGCCAAGGTATAAAAAAATAATAAAAAAGCACCAGTTTTTGTTTAAAGCTTCTACGAAGGAGTGCGAAAGATCTTCTTTTCTTAGTCAAGTCCCAGAATGCAAATAGCAGAAGACTCGTGTTGTCTGGACGCAGAGGTGAGCTCAGTGGAGACTAAAGGACTAGAACTAAAGCACCGCCGCATCGTTTTTAAATAGAGATAAAGCAGGAGCTTAACCAGCATTGTGAATCTTAAAAGAAGCGTCCAGCTGCACATTTCTTCTCATTTACACTTAATTTTTTTTTCTTTAAAGGATGAAACGATTACAAGAAGAGGAAAACTTCAGAAGAGGTAAATAATCTCAGTTTAACACTAATATTTAAGGAAGGAGTCTCCAGTGTCAGTGTTTTGTAACACTCAGAAATAAAGACTTTTTTCTTGTGTTCTTGATGTAGTTGATGACTTATTTGGTGGAGGAGCCACACCAATAAATGTACCCATAAATGGATAAAAAGTACACAAATTTGTAGTGGCATATTTCTTGAAGTATTTTATCCAAAACGTTTTTTTTTTTTATAAACTTGCACCTACTTTCTGCTCATCAGGGAGAGTTTTGCATTCGTCAGAGGGGCAGTGCTTTTACTAGATGAAGATGAGAGGGAGGGGCCACATAAAGAAGCCACGCCCCCAATGTGTCCAGACGCTCCGCCGGATGGCGGAGCTTCTGATACAAAGCGGAAACATTTGCATGCCATGATTTCACTACTGAGACCTGAAGATACTGTCAAACTGGTAAGAATATTATCAACCTACAAGCTGCCATTTTATTTATTTATAGTTTTATTTCTTTAATACAATATATCTCATCTAAAACAATTCAGTCTTGTAGTTAAAATCTCCATCAACTCCAATTTAAACTCAAATTAATGACATTTTTCCAACAATTATTGTAAAAAAAAATAATTATCGTCTAATGTTTCTTGGTTTATTATCATTTTACTAATAACATTTTCTCAACATAGAATTAGTTTTTCTTTAAATAAGTTTTGTCTTGCAAGCGGATTAACAATGTTATCAGTGTATATTTGGAGTAAATGAATCCCCACCGTGTTGTGTCTTGTGAAAATATAATGGGTAAATAGTTTTATTTATGCTGGAAGAAAAAGACGGGATTTTTTCTTGCTTGTGTAAATGCAGGTTCCTTCAACCTGCCAGAAAAATACAAAAATACTCTGACAAATAAAGTCAAAATCAGAAGTTCATCGTCTTTACCACTGAATTACCACATCCCAGTTTCAACGCTAGTCTTGTTTCTGAAACATAGCAACTTATAAACTTTTTAAACTGTGAGTCAAATTTTATCTAGAAAGAAAGCAGAAATATACCTGGTTAGCAAAATATGATTAGTGAGTGAAGGCTGGACCAGGCAGTGAAGATCTAGATTATTTGGCAGATCTGGATTGTGTCCCTTATCCAGAACAACTTAAAGTGATCTCACTTATACACCTGAGCAGCTGGGAATTAAGGGCCTTGCTCAAGGACCCAGCAGTAGCAGCTTGATAGTGCTGGGATTTGGAATCGTGACCTTCTTATCAGAAGTCCAACACCTTAATCATTAAGATACCACTTCCCAGACCGACGCTAACAGCCAGTGAAAGCTAACCTAGCAAGATTGAGCTGATCTAGTGTGTGAAAGCTAATGTAGCAAGATTGAGCTGATCTAGTGTGTGAAAGCTAATGTAGCAAGATTGAGCTGATCTGGGGTGTGAATGCTAATGTAGCAAGATTGAGCTGATCTAGCATGTGAAAGCTAATGTAGCAAGATTGAGCTGATCTGGGGTGTGAATGCTAATGTAGCAAGATTGAGCTGATCTAGCATGTGAAAGCTAATGTAGCAAGATTGAGCTGATCTGGGGTGTGAAAGCTAATGTAGCAAGATTGAGCTGATCTAGCATGTGAAAGCTAATGTAGCAAGATTGAGCTGATCTAGTGTGTGAAAGCTAATGTAGCAAGATTGAGCTGATCTAGCGTGTGAAAGCTAATGTAGCAAGATTGAGCTGATCTGGGGTGTGAATGCTAATGTAGCAAGATTGAGCTGATCTAGCGTGTGAAAGCTAATGTAGCAAGATTGAGCTGATCTAGTGTGTGAAAGCTAATGTAGCAAGATTGAGCTGATCTGGGGTGTGAATGCTAATGTAGCAAGATTGAGCTGATCTAGCGTGTGAAAGCTAATGTAGCAAGATTGAGCTGATCTAGCATGTGAAAGCTAATGTAGCAAGATTGAGCTGATCTAGCGTATGAAAGCTAATGTAGCAAGATTGATCTGATCTAATGTTTGAAAGCTAATGTAGCAAGGTTGAGCTGATCTAGCGTGTGGAAGCTAATGTAGCAAGATTGAGCTGATCTAGCGTATGAAAGCTAACCTAGCAAGATTGATCTGATCTAATGTTTGAAAGCTAATGTAGCAAGATTGAGCTGATCTAGCGTGTGAAAGCTAATGTAGCAAGATTGAGCTGATCTAGCGTGTAAAAGCTAACTCAGACCTTCACGTGTTCAGACTTGAATGTAAATGTATGATAAATATTTGTTGTGATGGGATGTGAGCAGATAATAATCTGACTCCCTTCCTGTCCCTGCTCAGGCTGTTCGTTTGGAGTCAGTAAGTCCAGGCGGAGTCAGATATTTACTCATCGTTACAACCTCCAGCCAAAAGCATGAGAGTCTTCTGCTCGGCATGGACTTCCCCAATATCAACAGGTCGGTTTTTATAAATCACTCTGTAATCTTCTCAGAAATCTTCTCATGGGCTGCTTTCTTGTTTTCCAAAGTAGGTGCTGTTTTATCTCATCTCATCTCATCTCATCGCATCTGATTGTCTCTCTCTGTCTCTCTCTTAGTACTGATTGCACCATTGGCTTGGTTTTGCCCATATGGAGTGACACGCAGGTGTATCTGGATGGAGACGGGTAAGGATGAGAGAACGCTCCAGAGTCCAGAAATATGTGTTTTGTGAAGTTTATACCAGAGGAAATCACGTGATTTGGTGGATAAGCGCCGACATTCTGATTCTGAAATCGCATTATGGATTAAAAGCTTGCGTCTTATAATAATATAATTACATGATTAATCAGACAGACAGAGTAGAACAGAGGACCATCAGGTCAAAGCTATTGTTCTTCATAGTGCATCTGGTCCAGATAATCAATCCAGATGTTGGATTACAGAGTGCTATCAGAGTGACAACCTCATCTCAGGCAGCAGGTGAACATTTTGTCCTCAAAGTTGATGTTCGCAGGAAAAATAGGCGTAAGGATTTAAACGAGTTTGACAAATTGTGACGTCTAGACGTCTGGGTCAGGGCATCTCCAAAATTGCAGCTCTTGTGAGATGTTCCTGGTCTGCAGTGGTCAGAATCCATCAAAAGTGCTCCAAGGAAGGAACAATGGTGAAACTGCGACAGGGTCGTGGGGGACGAGGATCATTGATGCACGTGAGGAGCGAAGGCTGGACGTGTGGTCGGACGTGTGGTCCGATCCAACAGACGAGATCCTGTAGCTTAAACAACAGTATAAGTAGGCCAACACAATATTAGGCAGGTGGTCATAATGGTATGGCTGATCTGTGTATAAGAGGAAGTTGACTGTAATTTGTGAGTTTCGGTAAATGTTGATGATTGTTGGTGATAGAAATTATTTTTGCAGTGACACAAAAACACAGAATGCAATGCTTTGCTATGAGGTCTAAAATGTGATGTCTGAGTAACACCCATGACTTCTCCGTCTTTCTCAGTGGTTACAGCGTGACGTCTGCAGAATGCACAAGGATCTTTAAACCTGTGTCTATTCAGACGATGTGGTGAGTACGCAACAAATCTGCTTAATCATAACAGCGAGTCCTAGTGAGCGTGCAAACTTTTGTTGTATGATCGGGTTCTCGGTTCTCGATTGTACATCAATACTTGTGATCAAAAAATGTGTAAATAAACAGAAGCTGATATTTTAGTGTGTGAGACTCAAAAGAGACAAATAGAGGCGAGTTTCAGTCCTCGGAATGATCTGAATATCAGTCTTGGTGGTCTCAAAGTCAATGAGATGGTAAATGTGTGTGTGTGTGTGTGTGTGTGTGTGTGTGTGTGTGTGTGTGTGTGTGTGTGTGTGTGTGTGTGTGTGTGTGTCTAGGTCCGTGCTCCAGGCTCTCCACGGCTGTTGCGAGCGGGCCGTACAGGGCGCCGTGATCCCCGGCTGTGGTTTGGACTGGGCTCAGCACTATGAGCAGAACGTGGAATCAAACCAGCTGTGTGTAAACGAGTGGAAGGCCATGATGGGCCTGGAGTCGGTCCGCAGGAACAACAGGAGCCACAGCACAGAGAGAGAGCGAGTGGAGAAAGAGATTAAAGTCCAGCTCCGAGACATCATGAGGACCGTGGACCTGGAGAACATCACCTCCATACAGGTACACGGAGAAGGATTTGTGAGAGAAGTGAAAGGGGCGTGGCCTAAAAGTACACAGAGGATGGCAAAACAAAATGGGTGTGGCCCAAAAGTACACAGAGGGTAAGAAAATGAAAGGGGCGTGGTCTAAAAATACACAGAGGGTAAGAAAATGAAAGGGGCGAGGAGAACGAGAATATAAAAGGGGCGTGGCCTGACTGTGTGCGAAGAACAAAAAAAGATGAAAGAGGAGTGGCCTAAAAGTACACAGAGAACGAGAAGACGATTAGTACACAAAGGGGCGTGGCCTAAAACTCTGATTTATGTCTTATTTATAAGTTGTATAAAAAATGGATTAAACACGCATGTTTTGATGTCAGAGGAAAATAATCAGCGATGACCTGGAGTCAGATTCATCATCACACTGAAAGTGGATTCTTTTCCTCTAACAGCACAACATGTAGTGTTTTATTCCTCTTACACTGCAGTAATGACGCCTTTTTATCTGTTACAGCTGTACATCTGACTGGGACACTGAGACTGAAATAAACACACTCATTTGTATGGAGTGATCTGATGTGTGTGTGCGTGTGTGTGCATGTGCAGGTTCGAACTGCTCTGGAGGAGAAGATTGGTTTGGACATGAAGAACTATAAGGAGTTCATCGACAATGAGATGATGGTCACCATGGCTCAGATGGACAAACCATCCAAGATCCTGGATTATCTTTTTCTGGTAACTTCTCCTCATTACTCCTGTTCTCCTTAGTTTCTTTTTCTACTCTGGTCAGTGTATTCACTGTGAATAGTGGATTGTGATTGGCTGGAAGGAGTTCAGGTGTGAATAGTGGATTTTGATTGGCTGGAAGGAGTTCAGGTGTGAATATTGGATTGTGATTGGCTGGAAGGAGTTCAGGTGTGAATAGTGGATTGTGATTGGCTGGAAGGAGTTCAGGTGTGAATAGTGGATTGTGATTGGCTGGAAGGAGTTCAGGTGTGAATAGTGGATTGTGATTGGCTGGAAGGAGTTCAGGTGTGAATAGTGGATTGTGATTGGCTGGAAGGAGTTCAGGTGTGAATAGTGGATTGTGATTGGCTGGAAGGAGTTCAGGTGTGAATAGTGGATTTTGATTGGCTGGAAGGAGTTCAGGTGTGAATATTGGATTGTGATTGGCTGGAAGGAGTTCAGGTGTGAATAGTGGATTGTGATTGGCTGGAAGGAGTTCAGGTGTGAATAGTGGATTGTGATTGGCTGGAAGGAGTTCAGGTGTGAATAGTGGATTGTGATTGGCTGGAAGGAGTTCAGGTGTGAATAGTGGATTTTGATTGGCTGGAAGGAGTTCAGGTGTGAATAGTGGATTGTGATTGGCTGGAAGGAGTTCAGGTGTGAATAGTGGATTGTGATTGGCTGGAAGGAGTTCAGGTGTGAATAGTGGATTGTGATTGGCTGGAAGGAGTTCAGGTGTGAATAGAGGATTGTGATTGGCTGGAAGGAGTTCAGGTGTGAATAGTGGATTGTGATTGGCTGGAAGGAGTTCAGGTGTGAATAGTGGATTGTGATTGGCTGGAAGGAGTTCAGGTGTGAATAGTGGATTGTGATTGGCTGGAAGGAGTTCAGGTGTGAATAGTGGATTGTGATTGGCTGGAAGGAGTTCAGGTGTGAATAGAGGATTGTGATTGGCTGGAAGGAGTTCAGGTGTGAATAGTGGATTGTGATTGGCTGGAAGGAGTTCAGGTGTGAATAGTGAATTGTGATTGGCTGGAAGGTGTTTAGGTGTGAATGGTGGATGGTGATTGTCTAAATAAATGTAATCTTCTGGCACTACTTTATCTGTAGATGTGATTCGGAGCAGCAGAATTGTAGCTGTAAACGAGTCGTATTTAATAATAATGAAAATAAAGCGTTATTTTGATCCATTCAGTCAGTTTTACTCTGTAAACCTCAGTGACAGCTTGACCTTGACCATGGTAGGAGGTGATGATCTTCAGAATGACTGATGTTTTTACGAGAAAACATTTTATTTTATTACCTCGTTCTTCACAGGGTTCGGAGTGGAATGCTGCCAACTTTGAAGAACTTCAGAAAAACAAGTATGCTAAGCCTTTATAAGCGTTACACGTTCGGTCCGGTTACACACCGATCACGGTTGATAACCTGCGCTATGGATCTGTGTGTGATTGCAGTGTGGGGTACATTCTCAATGTCACCATGGAGATCGATAACTTTTTCCCAGAATCCTTCAGCTACATGAATGTCCGTGTTTACGACGTGGAGTCGACGGATCTCCTCCCACACTGGAAAAACACGTACATGTTCATCAACGAAGCCAGGTGAGGAACATCGGGGAGAAAAGAGCAGACTGATGTACATTTCTTTAAAAAGGCCAAATACTTAAAAAAAAAAATATATATATATTAATTTCTCATCATTAAAGGAGCCGTGTGTGTTTTCTGGGCCAGAAACAAATTCATAAAAATCCTGAAAGACTGATAAAAGTCTCGGGATGTTTTGTTTTGATGTAGGAAGAGCGGCCAGTCTGTGTTGGTGCACTGTAAGATGGGCGTGTCTCGCTCCGCCTCCACCGTCATCGCCTTTCTGATGAAGCAGCAGGGCTGGACGTTAGAGGAGGCGCTTAACCACGTGAGAGAGCGCAGACCCATCGTTCAGCCCAACGAGAGCTTCCACAGACAGCTACAAACTTACAGTGGAATCCTCAGTGCCAGGTGTCTCTCTCTCACACACACACACACACACACACACACACATCATTTTATCTATTTTCATAATAAACAGCTTTATCAGTGTGTACTGTCAGATTAAGTGGCTCAGCAAATTACTCATAATCCCATAAATGCCAGTTTTCTCTTCTATGAAGTGGGATTTAGTAACACTTCCATACTAAAGGAGTCTTCATTTTTTTATTTTTACTTTTATTTACTATGATAAATAAAAGTATAGCTTAATGATCGAGATGATGACTTTTTTTTTCTTTTTCTTAACCCACAATGTTTATTTATTTATTTAATTTTGTTTAATTTATATATTTATTTGTTATGCAATCTATCATTTATTTCATATTATTCATTTGCCATGTCATTTATATATTAATATTGTAATGTTATTTATTTGCATTGCGTCTCATTGCTGTAAATCTCTAAAAAGAAGAGAGTAGTAAAGATGTTATTATTATATGGTGATAGTGAAGCAGACGAGGCTCCGTATTTCAGTCCACTGACTCTGATCTGTTTCCTCCGTCTGCTTGTGTGTGCAGTAAACAGCGTCACAGCTCCCTGTGGAAGCGTAAATCCAGATCAGACACGATGAATAAACCGACTCTGAAGCGGGGACAGAAGACCGAGGCGGACGAAGAGCAGGGAGATGATGAGCGTGAAGCTGATGATGAGGAGGAGCAGAGTCCGGAGGAGGAGGAGAGCTGGGAGGAGGATGAGGATGAGCAGAAAGATGTAATTATACATTTAATGAAGACTTTTTGTTTAATTATACAAATTATTATCTCATTTCTTTCTCTCTCTCTCTCTCTCTCTCTCTCTCTCTCTCTCTCTCAGGTGTTTGATGACTCGGTGTGTGATGTTATTTCTGACACAGCAGCAGCAACAAACCCTGTTATTACAGTCCAGGAGAGCGACAAGGTCTGAACCCCTACAGTTGTACCATGCAGTGTGTAGGTGGCGTAGGTGCTGTTCTAGGAACACACCATCACAATCATCATCAGTGTGGTGTGATGGAGCCACGTTCTTTCTAAAGTTATTTTGTATGATTAATTTCCTACATCATCAGGACCAGGAGTGTTTTATTCCTCTTATACTTACAATTTCTAGTTATTGAAAAACAATTTCATACTTTTTTATCCAGTAGCTGTTGCATCTACGCTACGAAATGTGTTTCTCTCTGAAGTCTCAGCAGCTATAAAGTCATTCCATCATCTGCTGCTCGTTTTCATGCTCTGCAAAATCCATCATCTCTGGGATTCAAACAGTCGCAAAAATTTTCTTTTTTCTGTCCCTCAGGTGTCCCCGAGTCCCAGCAGAAGCGGAAGAATGGATCTGTTTTCTCTCATGCAGTCCATCCAGCTGGACGATGAGGAGCGACTGAGTGATCTAGAAGTATGAACACATGCACACCTCGAAATCGTTACCGAAGTCCATGTAGTGAAGGTTCCTCTGTGTGGTGGCATCTGATCCAGCTGCTGCAGATGATATTATTATTCTGATCATTAATATTTTTCATCGTGAGTGATGAGGACGGACGGGATTAGAAATAAGTTTATTAGAGGGACTGTGCAGGTAGGATGTTTTGAAGACAAGGTGAAGGAGGTGTGATTGAGATGGTTTGGTCAGGAACAGAGGAGGGACATGGGGTATATCAGAAGAAGATATGAAAGGTAGGTTTGGAGGCAGATGTAGAGGACAGGGTGGTGTGATCCACTGTGGAGATCCCTAACAGGAGCAGCCGAAAGAAGATGATTATTATTGTATATGATTTTGTTTTCTCTGCACCTTTTCTGATGGACGTTCCGTAGCCAGTAACTGAGTTGTGGATTTTGTGTTTCCGGTCCAGAACGCAGCGGCTCAGAGGAAATCTCCGGCCCAGAGGAGACGCAGCAGTCACAAACGACGAGCTCTGACTCACCAGAGAGCTTACGTGGACGCTTCCCCCGACCCAAACCGGCAATCACAGAGTGGAAAACAGGAAAACCCTGGTCCCAAAACCAGCGAGTAACAAGAAAGGAGAGGAGAAAACACTAAAATAGAGAAGAGGAAAGAACACACCTCCGCAGTGACGCGTTCCTGATGGAGAGATTAGGATTTAATGAATCTATTGAGAATAACCATCAGGTTTTTCTTTCTTTTTTGGAGTTGGGTTAAAAGAAGACAGGATGACACACAAACACACACATGCGTGCAGACACATACACACACACACACACACACACACACACACACACACACACACACACAATGCAATACACTGAGTGTTTATTGTTTCCTGTCACTCTGTGCCTTTCTTCGAGCCTTTACACGCTCTCAGCCTGAGCCATGTGTTCTCTCTCACACACACACACACACACACACACACACACACACACACACTCTCACACACACACCTCATTGATTGAATGCAGTATTAGAGAATAGAGAAAAAAGTTTAAAACATGAGCATTTTGACGGAGATGAAAAGATTCTTCTGTTTAATGATTATTATCAGTAGTAGTATCTGTTGCAGCAGGTAAACCAGCCCTGACCTCTTCTGACCTCTCCACCCTGACCTCTCCAGCCCTGACCTGTTCTGACCTCTCCAGCCCTGAACTTTCCACCCCTGACCTCTCCAGCCCTGCAAACTTGCTAACACGCTCGCTAACATCACTCTTTTGTATATTATATTATTTATTAACGTATTTAGGGCCAAACTGTGTAACATTCATCTAAATATCTAAAGCCGCTAGCAAGCCGGCTACCATAAGATCTGTCTGTTCTGTAATACAACAATTAGCCAGCTAGCTAGCGAGCCAGCTAATGTTAGCCTACGGTACTGTTTAAACCAATGCAAAATGTTAGGCTAACCTCAGGGTAAGCAGGCTAATATAAGCCTAAATTGGCTAACCTCAGGACTAGCCAGCTAACAGTAGCCTAGCAGTTGTTACACCATTAGCTATTAGGCTAATACATAATTTTGGTACACCATTAGTCGAATTCATGAGATAACATTAATCTGGCAATAATTTGCAATAAATAAACCAATAAGCAAATTCGCTTGCAAGCTAGTCACTGTTAAGCTAATTAGCACATTAGCATTAGCAGAGAGGAAGAATTAGCAATGAAAACTGAGGGCGTGTTATTACGTTTTTACCTGGATGCAAATATATTTATTATTATTATTATTTTTATTATTATTTAGAAGACTTTTAGAAGCCCAAGTTCCTCAAGATGTTTTTCCCCTATTCTGTGCATTGCGACCAATTAGTTTGAACTTCATCGCCTTTTTTCTTCGTCTGTTAGCGTGAAGCTTCAAGCGGCCACAATATTTGATGAAGTTTCTCAGCAGCCCGAATCTGCAGTTTTAAACCCACGCTGGTTTAAAAACCATGTGAAAATGATCACGTGAGAATTTTTCACATGGCTGGTTTGACACCGTAGTGTGGATCGTATTGGAACAGAACCCTGGTGTGATCTCCACCTCGGTTTAGCCGTGTTTCTCGGGTCGGATGAGAACTTCACATTTACAGCATTTTACATTTATCTAAGCAGTCAGGGGCTAAAGGGCCTTCCTTAGGGGCCCAACAGCTTGGTGATGCTGGGATTTGAACTTACGCCCTTCTGATTAGAAGTCCAACGTCCAGCTCCAGTGTTGTAGCTTTGGTTTCCCCCATGGTGATCACTCACTGATTTGAGAGCATCTGAGAAAGAGATTAGACTAGCATGCAGGGCGTCAATCAGACCTGTGTGTGTGTGTGTGTGTATGTGCAGCATTTTCTTTGATACTTTTGCGAGCTGTAAAACTGAGCCAATGCACAGGGCTGTAGAAATGTTGCGTGTTCAGAACATTCAGATGAACAATCGTAGAAAATAAACACTGGATGTGATGCATGAAAGGTTTTTACATCAGATCAGATTTTAAGGAATCTTTTTACCTTGCCGTATTTTCAACGCATTAAATGAAACCTTCACTGTATGAGGACGTTTTCAGCTGCAGACAAAATCCTGAGACGTTTTTTTAATTCTTTCTTCTTTTTTCTTCGTTGTGGATTGTTCGATTACATCCAGCCTGAAGCCCAACCGAAAAGCCAGAAAATCCTTTTGCTTAACACTAGTCTCATATTTCGTTCTGTTTATTGTCACTTTATCGTCATTCGAGCCTCCAGCTGTTTTAAAAACATCTGCCTAGAGGTGTTTTGCAATGGATACAAAGGAATTTATCAAGAATGATGGTTAATTGGCTTATTTCAGTTACACCCCGATTCATGTAAACAACTGGTTTACTCTTCACATTAACGACTTAAAATTCATTAAGACAAATAGTTATTCAAAAGTAATGACACCCCATAAACACACACGCACACACTTTTTTAAAGGTGCTCTTTTAGCGTTTAGTTGTCATTTTTCTGCATTTTTTTATTATTTTCTCTTTGGCTTGATGATTGTTGTTTATCAGCACGAAGAAAGACCCTGAGATATGATCTATTTTTGCCTGAATTCTTCCTTCCATCAGTAATGCGTGTGTTTTACTACTGCTGCAGGAGACTGCTGTGTTTTCTGATTGGTTCTGTTCCTGGGAATAAACATTCAGAAGTTTGTTCTCAGCGCTGTAATGGTTTTTGTCCATATGTTGGATTGTCACCTGCACAACACACACACACACACACACACACACACACACACACACACTCGTGCCATATCTGAAATGTGAGGTCTCTGCTGTAGCAGGTCGACAGTCCCCCTTTCTCACAATCCTCCTGTCTCAGTGCCTTGGGTTCAATTGTCATACATTTCCAGATGTTTTTATATAATACGTGTGTCTGTGTGTTCCAGATGTTGCATACAGCATCCTTTATGAGGCTTTATGATGAATATCAGTCGGGTATTTATTATGCGTGAGCGTGTCGCTGTATTTTTGATTTCCATGCAGTATTTTTTTATTTACTTTATATCAGGCAGTGTGTTAAACATGCAGGCGGTTGCCAGATTGATGCCAAAGTCACCATGCTGGGAAAAAAAACAGCTGGATAAAATCCATACGATGTGACCAGATGCTGGAACAAAATAAAGAACAGGAATCCTGATGGAATTCATGTGGGAATGAAAGGAATAAAAGTGCCATGTTTGCTCCAGTTAATCCTGATGCTGTTTTTATTCAACTCAGATCAGAAATAAGGTCAGAAATGATGATGCTGTTTTTTTTCTTTTTCATTCAAACCTTTTTTATGATCTGGAAACTTTATAGCATCATTTCAAATAGGGTTGCCAGATTTTCAATGTATTTATAGTCCAGTGGCAATGGATAAGCTTGATTAATTGGATTAATTCGGAGGGTGTAATTTGGCAACCCGGTTATGTATTATTATTATTATTATGCTGATGTTTCTACAGTATGTACACATCTTCGCTGTACTGAAAATAAATATACATTTATTAAAATTGTTTATGAATGTATTATTTTAGTTTTTGTAATGTGTTCAGTTGAAGAACGTTGTTCATTTCTTTATTTTTATTTTTTATTTTTTTCCCTAAAAAATATAAAGAAAAAAAAAGAATTCTCCAGACCACAAACTACAGAAAATGAACTGCCAAAAATAATGTAACTGTGTGTGAGGTTGATTTTCCGTGTGTCTGGCCACCAAAATTATAAGCATAAAATAAAAATATCTATTTATTGAACTGAAAAAATAAATTGAAAGTTACACAAAATCATGTATTCTGACAAAATTGTAAGTTTTTGTCACTCATGCGCATTTTTTCCTTCACTCTCGTTTCCATGTTTCGAAATCCTGCAGTGAAGAAACGATGACATTTAAAACTGCAAACAAACAGAATTCTGATCACTAATTAATTAATTTTTTAGTTTTTTCAATAAAATGTTGACATTTTTGCTTCACTCAACACATTTAGTGGAAAATCAACCCCATGCTAAAGAAGAAGATAAACAATTCATTCAAACACACCATCATGTTTAATCAGATCTTTATTCAGAGTCTGAATCACAATTACAAAACAATATTAAATAAAATTGCGTTTCGGTTCGCTGAGCATCACACCGCCCTCCTTCATGGCCGTCCAAAACATCTGGACCTGAAACATCATCAAACAGCTGGAATGTATTATTATAATAAATAAATAAATAAATAAAATGATCATTTCAGACATTCTTAAACACAAAACACGACGGAATTCATGGACTAAAGAATCCTGACTCCATAAAGGAGTTTATCTGATCAATAAAACACGATTAACGTAATTCACATCATCTTCCCTTTTTAGAGCAAAATCATCACCAGCTGAATTTTAAACTCAATAAAGAGAGATTTTGTGTTCAGATCAAACCTTTAAGTTTTACATTTATTTTACAAACAACACAAATATTCCTCAAAACTAAAGACAAAAAGATTTCATTTTCATAACCTTTATTTACGTCTCGTATGAAGGAGTGATATTATGTGAATGTAAATTATTCTCTGAAAAACTAAAAATCACTTGTGTGATAAAAACTGATTTCTAGTCTTTTAAAAAGGATTTATTTAAATAAAATAAAGTTTTAGACCCATAATTAGTTGCATAAAAAAAAAAAAAAAATGTTCAAAGGTTTCATTCACAATTCTTTACTCCTTAAAAAGATTTAACCAAAAGTTATTTTTTGGGCTGTAATAAATAAATATTTTTTTTTATCACATTTAATATAAAAAAAAAATCAAATATTAAATTATTGTTTGATATGAAGCATATTTTATTGTAAAAATTATTTATATTATATATATATATATATATATATATATATATATATATATATATATATATATATATAATATATTTTAATGTATAATATTAAATATTATGTATTTTTATTGTTTTTATCATGTAATAATTGTATCTTTAGGACAAGAAAAAAATTTATAGAAAAATATAGCAAACATACCCAGCTGTGGCCTTGTTAAATAATATTTCTTAAAAAAATTTAAAAAGGGAGAAAAATGTGTTCTCATTATTTCCAGCTGAGCATATAATTATTTCATTTTCATGTTTTTTTATATTTCACTTTCTAATTGTTGTGCTTGTAATTTATAATGAATAATACAGATAAAGTGTGCTGCAGTGAGGAATCAGTGTATATAATAATAATAATAAGAATAATAATAAAAGTGTAGAGTGCGAGGAGACTCACAGAGTCGGAGCGGAAGGTCCAGGGAACCTCTCGGTAAACGAGCCGTGTGATTCCGGCCTCGAGGCATCGCTGAGCCAAAACGTCTCCCACGGCGCGACACGCAGCCACCGAGCGTGAGGAACCCAGCTGCTGCTTTAGAGCCCATTCCTGCGTGGAGCAGGTCAGGACCGGGACGTCCGAGTCTCGCGAAAACACCGCCGCGGACACGTGATGCTGCGAGCGCTTCAACAGCAGCCTGAGACGAGGAGGAGGAGGGAGAGAGAGAGAGAGAGAGAGAGAGAGAGAGAGAGAGAGAGAGAGAGAGAGAGAGAGAGAGAGAGAGAGGGAGCGTGAGACGGTGAGTATGAATCTCACACCACAACCTCCTTCCCCAAACCTGAAAAACTTTGTTCCTGTGCAGGTTCAAGATGAAGAACTGATAGAAAAACTGACATGGTTTTATACATGCTGATG
>NC_139587.1:1124544-1127044 GCF_946808225.1 Silurus aristotelis | reverse complement strand
TGGAGATTTCTTTCTGTCTTTCTTGTGATCCAGTTCATCCCAGAGCAGTTCAATAGTATTGAGGTGCGGTGACTGTGCAGATCATTTCATGATAGATATCACTCCAGACGACTGTTTGCTCTCTCAATAACACTTCAAAATTCCAATGAGCCGCAGTCCAGAGGGAAGTGCATGGTGTTGAAGTCGGAATGATAGCCATGCTGGTTCACCGTTTATCCTACATGTGTGTAATGAGTTAGCGTGCTCTCCAGATAGAAACAGGAATGTACAAAGTCATCCAAAACCTTCTGTTACTGCCTCAGGTGATCTCTCCAAAACCATAAAACACTCACTGTTTCCAGACTTTTCACAGACTCTGTACTTTATAATTATTCAGAGGGCAGAGAGTTGAGTTATGATTCTGATTCATCAGTTTTATAATCACAATCTTGGATATTAAAGTGATTTATTCTTCAAGTGCAAAGTTAAAAAAAGGTGGAGCGAACAGATCATGAACCGATTTGCCTGCAGTGCGTTTGCGTGCAGTCACACACGAGAAAGTGAAAAGTGGAATATTTAATCAGGAAGCGGATTTGCGGAAAAGAGATTGGCTTTTTTTTTTTTTGTAACTCTGAAGATCGACGATGACGGAGCATCAAAGGCTTGTAAAGCTGAGGAGCAATGTGTAGGCCATATTTCTCTCTCTCTTTTTCACTCTGTACAGCATGCGTGATAAATGATGAAAGTCATATGTAGCTCGAGGCGGTACAGAACGACGCATCTTGCGGAAAATCACGGATCTCGGATCAATTGATAAAAAAATAAAAAAAAAAAGCTGGAAAAAAAAACCCAAACAAAAAAAACAAACGAATCGTTTCTCAGGCGGTTCCACAAATGAATCACCGCGTTTGTCTTATTTACTTCCACATGTTTTAACCCTTTAATCACTTTTTATAGATCTTTAGAAGAATTTCCACAAAATCTAGTGGAACATCTTCCCTGAAGAGTGGAGCTTATTATAACAGGGAATGAGAACTGAACGCAGAATGGATATTTTCAGGAGACACAAACCAATCTCAGGTGTCCACAAACCTTTAGCTGTATGATGTATTGTAAATGAAGAATCTAAACAATTAATCTAAAAAACAAAAGGTGTTTAATAGAGTTTATAGCAGGAGATCTTCCACAAACCTCCAACCCATGGAAAGCAGATCTTCATGAAGTTGGATTTGTGCACAGGGGTGTTGTTATGCTGGAACACGTTTTGGTTTTCTGGTTCAATTTAATGGAAAAGTCATTCATTCATTCATTCATTCATTCATTCATTCATTCATTCATTCATCTGCCTTGAAATTAGTGTGTAAAGTTTCAGAAAAAAGTCTTCAAAAGATGAATAATAAAGGAAGAGTGAATTCTATAATCCTATAAGGAGTGAAGCAGCACTCAGGGATTTTCCCCGTGGTCTCGGCCCAGTTACCAGTTTGATTGTCCAGGTGGGATGTGAGCTTAGCAGGGAGGAGAGAAACACTTCATCACTGTCCTCCCTCTCTTTTTCTTTCCTTTAATCAGTACACACACACACACACACACAACCCGGGACATCACGACCCTGTTCGGTCTGATCAGTCGTCCGTATAATCGAACACTGGTATGAAAATCGCCGAAACCCTGAAACCTGACGATTAATCCGAAATGCGTTTATCGCGATCAAACATCAGAGGAAATCCTGCGCTCGCAAGTTTTCATTTTTTCATTAATCCGTTCTGGAAACCACCAGGCGATATCTGATGGGTTTTTAATGAAAGCGGTGGGGTCAGGCAGAGGTCAAGGCAGGACCTGAGATGGACGCTGGCTTAACGCCATGAAGATAAAACAAACAGTTCAGGAGTTCATACGCGTGCTGGAAAAAAAACCCTGATTCATTTATTTATTTATTTATTTTTATGCTAATAATGGATTGTTTAGCATTTTCATGCATGTGCAAAACAAATCTAATTTGCCACAGTGACACTGCGCTAACTCTCTTTTCTTTTTTATACCTCTGCCATTTTTGTGTATGTTTTCAAATTTAATGATAATAATAATAATAAATGCACCTAAAGTCCGAGGTGGAGACTAAACAAACTTGTGGTCCTTTACTTAATACGTTCCTGAGGGAACTCAGATTATCACAATGTTTCCACACGTTAAAAGGACTGAATTCTGTGCTCGTATGTACTAAACCAAAAACCCTGTACCGACAAAGTTCAGTATAAATACATGTACCGTTACACCCCAAATCCAGAACAACACTTACACACTAGAAGTGAAGTACGCTGGAGTAAGGTTTATATGCTAATTTCAGTGCTAGGGGTAAATTTTATATGCTAATTTCAGTTCTAGGGGTATGCTAGTGTCATTTAGATATGCTAGTTGTGTACATACTAGTAATTAAATTATTAGAATACTTTGGATATGCTCATCTAAGTACTTTTTGTCACTTTGCATGTGCTGATCTAAACACTGGAAGAGAAGTACACTA
>NC_139587.1:1112044-1119544 GCF_946808225.1 Silurus aristotelis | reverse complement strand
TTTGGGTTGGGTTCCTTTGATCTGAAAAGAAATTCACTCAGGAATGCTGTCAGTTGGCGCACAGATTCGTTCTTAGACACACACGCACACACACACACACACACACACACACACACACACACACACACACACACACACAGTGATCTGGTTGCTCTGTCTTTGATCTAATTTAAACAGCAAGAGCATGTTTGTAGCAGGTCTGCTAACAAAAAAAATCACATCAGCACACATTAATCATGTTCATTCAGACGAATCTCAGTGAGGCTGTGTCTCAAATCGTACTCAATAACCTACAAACTGCACCTCGTGGGACAAACCTGATAAACTTCAGGTCCTTTAGAGTGCATTCATCAACAATGTGGTTCTACTGTATAACTGGATGTTATTTATGGCCTCAGAGAAATCATACTGAACTGTACTGATCTGGACTGCTGCATAAAATCCCCTCCTTCTTAAGCGATGCCAGAACCTTTCATTTCCGCATCTTCAGGATCTTCTACTGGTTGGTGGTCAACCACTGCTGCTGACACCCTCCAGTGCCCTCTTCTCCTGCCTCTCACCAAATCATTTTCACCCCATCACCACTTCCAAAGGTACAGCCTCGTTTAATAGTGTAAATAGTGGCAGCTTGGCAATTCCAGGGCTTGAACCTGCCACCTTCTGATCACCAACCCAGAGCCTTAACCACTGATCTACGACCTCTAAAACACTGCCCTGAACATTCAAGGTACGTCCAACAAAAGCAAAACAGAAATGTTAATGTCAATCATTAAGAATATTTTTAAGTTTAAGAACATGTTCGACATTCAAGATTTAAAAACCTCTGAAAACTACACACTTAATCTATTAAAATAAAACATATGAAGCCTAAGAAAATGATTCAGCTGCAGATTACCTGTAGATTCTAATCGATTCTATACAGCCATTGTTTTGCCTTGGTGGTGTTTTTGCTGTTTGGGAATTCATTTGGTCATTTTCCCACTTTATCATCTATACTAAACACCTAAAACAGAGCAAGAGCTTCCAAAAAATATAGAAAAGTGGTGAAAATACAATAAATACTGTAATACTTGACCTACATCTGAACCTTGTGGGACACCGGCATGGACTTTTCCTATTTTCTGAAGAATCTCAATTGATGACCTGCTGAATGTCTATTGTGTAAGATGTAAACCAGAAAAAGAGATTTATTGGTCTGAATTAATCCTGTTTTCGAGTCTCATGGTGTTAAATACAGCACCCTTTTTCATTTAGTACTTTTCCTTTGTGCTGTTTTTTCCAAAGCGTTCCTGTTTGGAGGTTCTGCAGTTGGAAGGTGTTTCTGCACCAGACATTGTGTCATGCTTGTCTTGATTTCAGGGGGAAATAAAAGCAGATTATTGACCAAATTCAGAACCTGCAGGATCTCCATAAAGAGCTTTTCCAGGTTCTTCATTAAATTCATAAAACAAACTGGTTTAAAAAAACGTGATTTTAAATCACAGTGATTTTCTTTAATGGTGTTAAAAAAAAAGACATGTTTATTCATATTTGGAAGTATGGAAGGAAAGTTCTGCACCAAATATAAGGTGGTATCAAGTTTGGAGACTAATGGTGTAACTGGTGCTGTTCTGACCTACAAGCGTTCCAATGTCTACGAGTTCCTCAAAAACAGCAAGTTAGAACAAAGAGCGATTGTGAAATCAACATGAAAAGCCAAATTTCCCACAGAGATGTTCAACATGACATACGTTTGACATACGGCGAAGCCTAAACGAGTCTTCGAGGTGTTTCGTGCGGCACTTGCATTTCAAGAGCAGAAGAACATCACTGGAAAAAGAGGGATAAGGAAGTACTTCAACCAACTCAACCTCCAAAAATGTTTAATGTCCTTCGATCTCACTTCTGCACCCACACCACTTGCCAGATTTGGCTCTTGCGGACTTTGCCATCTTCCTGAAGATGAAGCTCAAAGTTCGGGACATGTTCCAGAAGAACACTGGGAGCACTGTATTACTGTGCAAGGGGACTATTTTAAAGGTAATCTTCTCCAAACATTTTGATACCACCTCATAACTCTGTGATGACAGAAGACAGAACGCAATAATGGGCCTATATCTGAACCTTGTGGGTTACCAAATTGAGCTTTACCCCAGGATCTCTTTGTTATGAAAACAAGCTGGTAAGAGTTCACTAATAAACCTAATAAAACAATGAGCATTGTGATGTTTTTCTAATTTCCTGTTTGTAGGTGTGGAAGGGAAGTTCTACGCTGAAAGATTTAGTCCTGTCTTAATTGAAACAAACATGTTTTTCAGACTTGTGCAGAAAGTAATCACCAAATCCTGCCCTGATCTCCAACAGTACTGGTCTTATTCCATTATAGTCAGTACTTTGCCTCTGTGGCGGCTTTCCAAAGCGAACCTGTTCGGAATTTCTTCAGCCGGAAAAGTGTTTTCTGTTCCGTCAATTTTGTCATGTCTGTCTTAAATTTTGTGAACAGACCGTGCAGTAAAAGCAGTGGAAGGTTTTCTGGGTTTAAAATAGCAAATAAACGACCTTCCTGTTTATTCACCAGAACACTCATGTTTTTGATCGGAAGCCAGTGCATGCTGGGAGGAAACTCTGGTTACCTGAGGATACACCGATGATTTGTCACAGAACTTCACTTCTCCTCCTCCTCCTCCTCCTTCTCCTTCATCACAGCTCTATTTTCTCCCTTTAGCTTTAGACTATGCTTTTTTCCCTTTACAGTGGCTGCTGATTTTTTTCCAGCAATTTCAATTCATGGGTAGAAAAAGAAAAAGAAAAACAACACGTGAGCGTGAGGCCTATTTTCCTTCTCAATGTTTTTCTTTCATCCACAGCCAGGAAGAGCAGCGAGGCCTTCCTTCATCTGCAGCAATTTCCCAGAGCGCTACTCGTTTTCGAACAGAAAGTCACGGATATAAAGCACAATGACAGATTTTTTTTCCTGTATAGTTCAAAAGAGCGAACAATTTCACACATATTTCTGTTATTTTATGAATCTGATCTGAATTATTCTTAATGTATTTCACACTCATGTGATGGATACGGACCTTTAACATGCCGCTATGACATGGTGTAATAACACTATAACTCTATGCTATAACTCTTCATACACACCGTATGAAGTTTATTATAGGACAGGTTATGATGATTTACATGGTTCGGAGTGGAAGATCTCAATTCAATTTTATTTTATTGAGCTTTAAATAATATACATTGTCTCAAAGCAGCTTTATAGAATGTAAGAATTATAGAATATAATTTGCATATTTAAATGTATGCATATTTATCCCCAATTAGGAAGCCTGGGGTGAGGAAAAACTCCCTTCAATCAAATGAGGAAGAAAGCTTTAAAAGAATCAGACTCAAAGTAGAACCTCATCCTCATCAAGAGACCAAATCATTAAAACATTACAAACACCAGAGAGTGAGAAATATCATGAGCACCAGAGTTTGGGATTATGAGTAATGTCCTAACCACAGTCTTCTACAGTCAGTTGGAGTTGTGGAACCAGGAGCTCCTGAGCAACATCTGAGATCATTATCGATTCATCACAAACTTCTCCATGCCCGAGCTTTTAACTGTTCGATAATGAAGAAACAGCAGATGTAGAATAATATTTTGTGTTTTGATTAAGAGGTGTTTGATCCTCAAAGTCCAAAATCTCCTGCCTTAAAGCTCCAACCATATTGAGCACCTTTGGGACAAATGCAAGCTCTGACTGCCCCCCAGGCCTCCTCACCTTCTCACCTACAACAGTCCCTGACTTTACTAACACCCTTGTGGCTGAATAAATTTCCACAAAAATCTAGTGGAATCTAGTGGAACATAATGAGTGGAGCTCATTATAACATGGAATGGAGACTAAATATGGAATGGGATGTTCAAAAAGAAGCATCTTATGAACAGGTGTCCACAAACTTTTGGGCATATAGTGTATGTGTAGGTTATGAGTGCTTAATGTCAGTCTTATGTACAGTATATTTAGCATCACTTCTAAGTAAAGTGCATTTCCTATTAACCCTCATAAGAATGCTTATAGGAAGTTTATGACACCTTAATGACAGTCTTGTGTGGGAGTCAGTTCTCATTTCTGTTTGTTTGATGTTTTAATGATGATACGATGGTTATAACAGTATTAATCCACATCTTATTACACATTATTAACATTTAGACCTGAGTGAAGGATATATCATGTTCCTTTACTCAGCAGAATCGTGGGTTTTTTTTTGTTTGCACACAAGCATCCTCAGGCCTTGTAGTGTGTGTGTGTGTGTGTGTGTGTGTGTGTGTGTGTGTATGTGTTTGTTTGTGTGTGTGTGTGTGTGTTTGTTTTCAATCTGGTTCACCTTTGTACAGTTATTTCCAACTGTTGAAAGTTCATCTGATCATCTTCCTCTCCTTCTATCAGTCTGAATCAGCCTCAGCCAGACAAAGTCGTCTCGCTCTGACAAACAGCAAAATGGCACAAATCTCAGCGGAGTTCACCTGAGATCTTCCCTCTCTGTTGTCTTGTGCTAAATACGAATGAAAAAAAACATGGTCCAGGAACAAACACACTGTTTCCCCGGCCAACCGCCCACCCAACACCCCCACTGCACCCTCCACACCCTCGAAGTCAGGATGGGATCAGTAAGATTTTTGGGGAGAGTTAGAAAAATGACCCATTAGTTTAATTTAATTTGGCCTGACGGGAAGTTCTTGGTGAAGGACAGGTTGAAGCAAGCAGATTCAATTTGATGGTACATTACTTAAGGCTGGTGATAATAAAACTTTTAAAGGTGATCGTCTCCAAACATTTTGATACCACCTCGTAATTCTGTGATGAAAGAAGACAGAACACAATAATGGGCCAATATCTGAACCCTGCGGGTTACCAAATTGATCTTTACACCAGGAGTTCTTTGTAATAAAAATAAGCTGGTAAGAGTTCACTAATAAACCTAATAAAACAATGAGCATTATGATGTTTTTCCAATTTCCTTTTTAAATGGACAAAATTATGTATATGTTTTCAGTCACTTAAATAATAAGTGCTTTTTAAACTTATTGCATAAGATTTGTTTTAATAAACTGTCACTATCACCCATCACTATAATGTCACCCATTTGAATGCCAATTGCAGTGTTATGACATCATAATGTTACCTATATGAGTGCTAATAGCAGTGTTATGACATCATAATGACTCCTGCTGTATATGAATGCAAATGGAAGTGTTATGACAACACAATATCACTTATTTGAATAGTAACAGCAGTGTTATGATGATAACATTATCATAACACTGCTGTTACTATTCATATAAGTGATATTGTGTTTTCATGAATACTGATCAGTTCAAGAACACTGATGAGTTCTTGATCTTTAATCTCCAGGCGTGGACACATCCTTGGATTCTGACCATTTCCCAAAAACGCTTTCATGATGAACGTTCATGTTCACTTTCTCCAGTGCCATCAGCAAGTTTATCACAGGAAATGATCTCAAATTCGGCATTGCTGAAGTTCCTCCAGTTCTGTTGTCACATGGTCTCTCTCTGTGTGAGTATGTCCTGCTTTACCTCAACGTCTCTCCAAGTTTCTCTGACACGTCACCTTCTCAGCACTTCAGGGATTCTGTGGTGTGCTAAAGGTCAAAGCAGACGCCTTGGTGACTCACAACCAACATCAATACACTGCGCGTCTTTTCGCCTTATTTACTTAGATTTTTCATTCTCTAGATCTTTCATTCTCTAGATGTTTCATTCTCTAGATCTTTTGTTCCCTACATCCTTAGATCTCTGTATTATTAAATCAATAGATATTTAGTTTTTCTAGTTTATTAGAATTAGTTAGTTCCTTAGATTTATTTTCCCCTAGATTCCTAGTTTTCTAGTTCTTCTGTTGATCTTCTGTTCCAAAGATCATTAGATGTTTTGTTTTTAGTTCCCTAAAATTTTGTTACTATATTTTTTGTTCTTTATTGTTTTGTTTCCTAGATTTAGTATTCACTATGCTGTTTGTCCCCTAAATTCTTAATGCCATATATTTTTTTGTTCCCTTAATTCACTAGTTTTTACAGTATGTTCCCTCGGGTTTTTTTTCATGTTTCATAAATTCACAGAAATCTCTAGATTTCTTTTTCCTCAGATTCCTAATTTTCCACTTCCCTATTTTTGTTCCCTAGATTTTAAGTTATGTAGTTCCTTAGTTTTCTAGATTCCAAATCCCTTATTTTCTTTTTTCTTAGTTCTCTAGAATTAGTACCTTAGTAACTTACTTCTCTATATTGTTTGTTTCCAAGTTTCTTAATTTACCTTTTTTTTTTCATTCTAGATTCTTAAATCAGTATATTGTTTGTTCCCTTTCACTAGTAAACATTCTTAGTTTACTAGTTTTTTGTGTCCTCTGTGTCTCTGTTCCTCTAATGTTCCTTAGATTCTTAGTTCCCTATTTTTTTTTTTTGTTCTTTAGATTACTTAAATTTCCTGGATTCATAATTCCCTAGTTTCCTAGTACCTCAGACCTCAGTCCCTAGTTATTCTCTCCAAGTTTTCCTAGGTTTCCTGGGCTCCAAATTCCCTAATATTTTAGTTCCCTACAGCTGTTTGTGTACTTTGTGTTCTTCAGTTCAAGGGAAATTTGCAGCTTCTCCCATTACAACTTTGTGGTAAAAGACACAGAAACTCCCTCCTGCTTGTAGATTTCTTAACAACCAGTTAATTTCTGATCATTGTTTTGAGAATTTTATCATCAGTGTTAGCCGTTAGCTTGTTGCTAAGCTAGTAACTCTTGTGTGCTGTTGTTGCTACAGTTTTGAGACTCACGGCTGCGTATTTCTTTTTCATAGAGAAGAAATTTCACTCTGCTGGAGTCTCAGTCACGCAGCTGAGGCACTGACAGCATTCAGACCCGTGATCTGATCTGATCTGATGATGATGATGTGGTGAAAAAACTGCTGACACACCAGTCACAAGTATGAGGAGCACCGCTGCGACGTTCATCTTCATCCCTGTAACATTACAGACTGATCCCATGAATCCCAACACCCCATAAAGCACAAACATGATTGATCCCGTAAATCCGAATTGAACTTCAAAGACACAAAGTCCTTTGAAGATGATGATGATGTCACATAAGTGAACTTTTATCACAATGGTTTTAAAAAAATAAGAATTAAATTTTCAGACCTTGATGAGTTTTTACTGATCTCCAACAAAGCAGATGTGAAGGAAAAGAGAAATCCTGGTGCTGATAAAGAGCGAATGTTTTGAGTGGGACCTGAGAAGAGGATATGAAAGGATGCAGTTTGGAGAGGGTGAGACGAGACTGAGAAACTCGGAGGCTCACATCAGCTCACGCTTCAACTCGTTCAAAGGGGTTTTTGTGAGACTTTATGACCTCGTAGCATGCGGCGAAGCTGTGATTTAGATCCGTGGCATCCCGAAGCGGCGCCCTGCCCTCCAGAGTCCGAGACATTTGGTTTGGAGCGAAGCCATTTCAGTGAAGT